>NC_089272.1:18302936-18427198 GCF_963678975.1 Dysidea avara
AGTTTCTTCGTTTTTTTCTTCTTATTTTTCTTCCTCTTTTCGCACACTTACAAAAACTGCTATAAAACGCGAACGCGTTATCCGATTGCCTTGAAATTTGGCACACAGAAGGGGGGTATAAAGGCGCATCTCGGTACCAACTTTGGCTGGAATACCATAAACAGGCAAAGAGTTATGAGCGATTATGCACGAAAAATAACACCAATATGTTGTCACGCCTACAGGGTAAACCGCGCATGGGAAGAAGCTGAAAATCGGTGGGTGAATAGGTTACCTATTGAACCTCAAACCTTTTGTGGTTTGAAAGAAATCGAGCTAAAAACCAGGAAGATACAGCGAAAAAATCAACAGTGTGTAACAATTACGCAATCGAGATTAGCTAATTTTTAATTTTATTATTATTATTATGCTTGCCACGCCTACCGGATAAACCACTTGGGGTAATGCTTTGAAAATCGCTGTACAGATGGAGTTATCATCTTAGAAAGGCTCTTCAATGGTGTAGAAGAATCAGACTTAAAGTCACGGAGTTATAACACGAAATCCAACTTGGTGTAGCAAGTGCGAGATCGAGATACTCTAATAGAGCAGTCATCCTAATAGAGCAGTCACCCTGAACAGAATTCAAGAGATCAGTTAGAAATAAGTAACCTGTATAGAGATCAGCTACAGACAAATCACCCTGTAGAGAGTTCAGCTACAAACAATTCACCCTGTTCAGACATCAGTTAGAAGAAGTTTTCTTGTAGAGAGTTCAGTTACAAACAAATCACCCTGTTGAAAGATCAAAGAAACCACCATGTAGAGAATTCAGCTACAAACTAGTGACCCTGTAGATACATCAGCTAGAAGAAGTTACCTTGTAGAGAGTTCAGCTACAAAGAAACCATTCTGTAAAGAGCTCAGCTGCAAACAAATCACCTATACAGAATTCAGCTACAAACAAATCACCCTGTAGAGAGATCAGCTAGAAGAAGTTACCTTGTAGATAGTTCAGCTACAAACAAATCATCCTGTAGAGAGATCAGCTAGAAGAAGTTACCTTGTAGATAGTTCAGCTACAAATAATTCACCCTGTACAGAGCTTAGTTAAATGAGGTTTCCTTGTAGAAAGTTCAGCTACAAACAAATCACCCTGTAGAGAGATAAGTAAGAAGAAGTTACCTTGTAGATCGTTCAGCTACAAACAATTCACCCTGTAAAGAGATCAGCTAGAAGAAGTTACCTTGTAGAGAGTTCAGCTACAAAGAAACCATCATGTAGAGAATTCAGCCGCAAACAAATCATGTATAGAGAGTTCAGCTACAAACAAATCTCCCTGTAGAGAGATCAGCTAGAAGAAGTTTCCTTGTAGAGAGTTCTGCTACAAACAAATCACCGTGTAGAAAGATCAGCTAGAAGAAATCACCTTGTAGAGAGTTCAGCTTCAAAGAAACAATCATGTGAGAGTTCAGGTACAAACAAATTGTCCTGTAGAGAGATCAGCTAGAAGAAGTTACCTTGTAGAGAGTTCAGCTACAAAGAAACCATCATGTAGATAGTTCAGGTACAAATAAATCACCCTGTAGAAAGATCAGCTATAGAAGAAATCACCTTGTAGAGAGTTCAGCTACAAAGAAACCATCATGTAGAGAGTTCAGCTACAAACAAATCGGCCTGTAGAGAGATCAGCTAGAAGAAATTACCTTGTAGAGAGTTCAGCTACAAAGAAACCATCATGTAGAGAGTTCAGCTGCAAACAAATCACCTGTAGAGAGTTAAGCTACAAACAAATCTCCCTGTAGAGAGATCAGCTAGAAGAAGTCACCTTGCAGGGAGTTCAGTTACAAAGAAATAAACCATGTAGAGAGTTCAGCTGCAAACAAATCACCTGTAGAGAGTTCAGCTAGAAACAAGTCACCCTGTAGAGAGATCAGCTAGAAACAAGTCACCTTGTAGAGAGTTCAGCTAGAAGAAGTCACATTGTAGAGCTACAAAGAAACTACCATGTAGAGTTCAGCTGCAAGCAAATCACCCTGTAGAGAACTCAGCTACAAACAAATCGCCCTGTAGAAAGATTAGCTAGAAGAAGTTACCTTATAGGGAGTTGAGCTATGAACAGATCACCCTGCAGAGAGTTCAGCTACAAACAAATCACCCTGTAGAGAGTTAAGTTACAAAGAAACCACCATGTAGAGAGTTCAGCTGCAAAAAAAATCAATCACTCTGTAGAGAGTTCAGCTAGAAGAAGTCACCTTGTAGAGAGTTAAGCTGCAAATAAATCACCCTGTAGAGAATTCAGCTACAAACAAATCACCCTGTAGAAAGATCAGCTAGAAGAAGTTACCTTGTAGAGAGTTCAGCTACAAAGAAACCACCATGTAGAGAGTTCAGCTGCAAACAAATCACCTGTAGAGAGTTCAGCTAGAAACAAGTCACCCTGTAGAGACATCAGCTAAAAACAAGTCACCCTGTAGAGAGTTCAGCTAGAAGAAGTCACATTGTAGAGAGTTCAGCTACAAAGAAACTACCACGTAGAGAGTTCAGCTGCAAACAAATCATCCTGTAGAGAGTTCAGCTAGAAGAAGTCACCTTTTAGAGAGTTCAGCTACAAAGCAACCACCATGTAAAGAGTTCAGCTGCAAAAACTCAATCACCTTGTAGAAAGATCGGCTAGAAGAAGTTACCTTGTAGAGAGTTCAGCTACAAAGAAACCACCATGTAGAGAGTTCAGCTGCAAACAAATCACCTGTAGAGAGTTCAGCTAGAAACAAGTCACATTGTAGAGAGTTCAGCTACAAAGAAACCACCATGTAGAGAGTTCAGCTGCAAACAAATCACCTGTAGAGAGTTCAGCTAGAAGAAGTCACATTGTAGAGAGTTCAGCTACAATGAAACTCCCATGTAGAGAGTTCAGCTGCAAACAAATCACTTGTAGAAAGTTCAGCTAGAAACAAGTAACCCTGTAGAGAGTTCAGCTAGAAGAAGTCACATTGTAGAGAGTTCAGCTACAATGAAACTCCCATGTAGAGGGTTCAGCTGCAAACAAATCACCCTGTAGAGAACTCAGCTACAAACAAATATGCAGTGTAAAAAGATCAGCTAGAAGAAGTTACCTTGTAGAGAGTTCAGTTACAACGAAACCACCATGTAGAGAGTTCAGCTACAAACAAATCACCTGTAGAGAGTTCAGCTAGAAACAAGTCACCCTGTAGAGAGATCAGCTAGAAACAAGTCACCTTGTAGAGAGTTCAGCTAGAAGAAGTCACATTGTAGAGAGTTCAGCTACAAAGAAACCACCATTTAGAGAGTTCAGCTGCAAACAAATCACACAGTAGAAAGTTCAGCTATGAACGGATCACCCTGTTGAGAGTTCAGTTAGAAACAAGGAATCCTGTAGAGAGATCACCTAGAAGTATCGCCTTATAGAGAGTTCAGCTACAAACAAATCACCTGTAGAGAGTTCAGCTACAAACAAATCACCCTGTACAGAGATCAGCTAAAAGAAGTTACCTTGTAGGGATTTCAGCTACAAACAAATCACCCTGTAGAGAGTTCAGCTACAAAGAAACCATTCTGTAAAGAGCTCAGCTGCAAACAAATCACTTGTACAGAATTCAGCTACAAACAAATCACCCTGTAGAGAGATCAGCTAGAAGAAATTACCTTGTAGATAGTTCAGCTACAAACAAATCACTCTGTAGAAAGATCAGTTAGGAGAAGTTACCTTGGAGAAAGTTCAGCTACAAAGAAACCATTTTGTAAAGAGCTCAGCTGCAAACAAATCACCTGTACAGAATTCAACTACGAACAAATCACCCTGTAGAGAGATCAGCTATAAGAAGTTACCTTGTAGATAGTTCAGCTACAAACAAATCTCCCAGTAGAGAAATCAGCTAGAAGAAATTACCTTGTAGAGAGTTCAGCTACAAAGAAACCACCATGTAGAGAGTTCAGCTGCAAAGAAATCACCCTGTAGAAAATTCTGCCAGAAACAAATTGCCCTGTAGGAAGATCAGTTAGAAGAAGTTACCTTTTAGAGAGTTCAGCTACAAAGAAACCATTCTGTAAAGAGCTCAGCTGCAAACAATTCACCTATACAAAATTCAGCTACAAACACATCACCCTGTAGAGAGATCAGCTAGAAGAAGTTACCTTGTAGATCGTTCAGCTACAAATAATTCACCCTGTAGAGAGAGCAATTAGAAGAAGTCACCTTGTAGAGTGTTCAGTTACAAAGAAACCACCATGGAGATTTCTGTAATCAATATATGTGACCGGATTTGCGAAAAGGGGTCTTCCACACACATCCAATTCCGTAAACGGTGGAGACCATAACTCAGTGTTCAAGTAACATATTAACCTGAAAATTTAACCATGTATTCAGCTATAGTGGTGCTCACCACTGCCCAAACATCACGGCAACAGCTCTTTCCAATCTGAAGTTATCAATTGTCAAAGTTGGCAAATTGGATGTGTGTGGAAGACCCCTTTTCGCAAATCTGGTCATATATGTATTATACAGTATATATAATTTGTACATTTACTGATAAAATATTTAAAGTACATCTACTTCATCTTTTCTTCTTCCTGTAGTAAAGAAAAAAACATAGGTTAAAAAAGTCCCAAAGCTGGCCATAGGCCGGCTTTGGGGTATACAAATACAAAAAGAAATGAAATCTAATCCAAAACAGCCAAGCTGTAAAAAAAGTGTGCGGCCCTCAGAAAGGCTATGGTGAAAAAAGATGTGAAATCCAAGGTGGCGGCCAAGAAATGGCTGTGATGGTAGGTTAATGGTAAAAATTTTAATAATGACAATTTAGGTAAATTTTGTGAAGCGGCACAAAAATTCACCTGAATTGTTGTTATTAAAATTTTTACCATTAACCTACCATCACAGCCATTTCTTGGCCGCCACCTTGGATTTCACATCTTTTTTCACCATAGCCTTTCTGAGGGCCGCACACTTTTTTTACAGCTTGGCTGTTTTGGATTAGATAATAATAATAATAATAAAATAAAAAAATTAAAAATTAGCTAATCTCGATTGCGTAATTGTTACACACTGTTGATTTTTTCGCTGTATCTTCCTGGTTTTTAGCTCGATTTCTTTCAAACTGCAAAAGGTTTGAGGTTCAATAGTTAACCTATTCACCCACCGATTTTCAGCTTCTTCCCATACGCGGTTTACCCTGTAGGCGTGACAACATATTGGTGTTATTTTTCGTGCATAATCGCTCATAACTCTTTGCCTGTTTATGGTATTCCAGCCAACGTTGGTACCGAGATGCGCCTTTATACCCCCCTTCTGTGTGCCAAATTTCAAGGCAATCGGATAACGTGTTCGCGTTTTATAGCAGTTTTTGTAAGTGTGCGAAAAGAGGAAGAAAAATAAGAAGAAAAAACGAAGAAACTAAGCCAATTTTTGAAGTCGCATATCTCAGGAATGCCTGAAGCGATTTCGCTCACATTTGGAATGTGGAGTGCTGAAAGTGGAGGGAATCTACACAGCAAAATTTGTCTTGTTTCATCAAGGCAACACAGAGCTACGGAGGTGCGAAAATTGCGTTTTCTTTCTTCCTGTCAATATACTCACGGGGTTGCGCGCCGGCTTCTTGGGCCGCACGACACACTACCGTGTGTCTTGATTCTTCTTTTCGCAATGTTTAGAATATAGCTATAACTCACATGCTTAAGTAGATTTTCTGCAAATTTGGAGGGCAGTAAGAACATAATGCAGCACATTTACAGTCCAAATTTCGTACACATTGGATAAAGAACAAGGGAGTTATACACAATTTATGAAAAATGTAATAGCGATTTTTGTCATGGTCACAGGGTGTTTAAACTGCTTGAAGGAATGACTTGAAAATCATTGTATACATGGAGTAATCATTGTAGTGCAAACATTTTCTGGTTTGAAAGAAATCGTACTAGTAGCCACGGAATTATAACAAAAATTCCAACCATATGTGTAAAATCATGAGATTGAGATACTCTAATAGAGCAGTCATTGCAGGGTAAAAAGGTGCATTATCAAAAAAACTTACTACAGGGACCTCCATACCTAACACTCACATCCTTATAACCACTGAACCGCTGCTATCTTGGCTGATCACTTTCTGCTTTATAAATGAAAATTCTAGCTTAAATCTGCTTATGAATAAACATTTGTAATTTTATAGATCTACCAATAGAAGTACTTGAACAATCTATGTATGTTCTATTAGAAATCCTCAAAAATAATGTGCACTCTATTAGAGTATTACAATAATAAACCCCAAATTCACCTATAAGCTGGTTTTGGGGTCTTATGAAGTACAAAAAGAAGTGAAACCCATACAAAAACAGCCAAGCTGTGAAAAATGGTGTGACCTTAAAAATCCTGGGTGAAAAAAGTTGTGAAATCAAAGGTGGTGGCCAAGAAGATGTTGATACTATAAATTTAATAATGGCTGTGCATTGTTAAAATTTATAGACATTAACATCATTGCAGCCATTTCTTTACCACCACCTTTGATTTCACAACTTTTTTTCACCTGAGCTTTTTAAGGCCACACCATTTTCACAGCTTGGCTGTTTTGTGTGGATTATTGTCGACACATATATTTTAACAAAAATGCATTCTTAATAGTATAAAGATTAGTTGTTATATTGTTTATGTCTGAAACACAGTACCTTTGAAGCCTTACAATATCAGTGTGGTAAACTCCACTTCTCAGATAGTTGGTCAGTCACTAACACTGGAGTGTAGTGTCACTACTGTGAGAGGTATCACCAGTAGAGTAGATATTGTGTGGAACAGAAGTGATCGGATGCTTATCACTGTTTCTGGGGTCAATATAAGTTTTTCAAGTAACAATATTACGATATATTCATCTTCTTATACTATCCCACAATTGAGCACAACTGATGATGGCAGAGTGTACCAGTGTGAGGCTGTGATCAACATTAGTCCATCAATTTCAGTCAGCAGTAATATCACTCTACTTACTATAGGTCTGTGTTTTTATTCATAGCTAGATTTTTTCATGATTACAGTGTATATGAATTTCTTTAGTTCCTATTCCTGATGTTTCAGTGATACCATTTGGATCGATAGAAGATGGTATGGTAGGTAGTCCTCAAGAAATACACTGTATAGTGAGTACAGTTAGTGGTGTGGGGGAGAGTTCAGTAATGATCAGCTGGTTCGGACCTGGAGGAGACACCATTAAAAATGACAGTAGAGTGACCATCAGCCCAATTACTTCAATTGACAATGATTACTTCAACACTCTTGAGTTTACTTACTTGATGGAGGGAGATGAGGGTATATATACTTGTAATGTGAATATATTGGATACCACTGCATCCAAGATTATTGAAATAGGAAATCTTACTGGTAAGCTATTGTATATGAACACAGCTAAGCTGTGAAGAACTGGTGCAATCTTGAGGTAAATATAGGAAAAAGCTAGGGTAGTATACGAACCTGCCAATTATGCTGGCATAATTATGAGCATAATAGGTGCCTGAAAGCATTGAGCATAATGCTAGCATAATAGGCTGGACACTTGTGCCATACCATTAATCATTGCTTATCAAAATACATATCACAGAAAAAGATTGATATAGTCTAATAGAACAGTCAGTAACTCTAATAGAACAATCAGGTAGTTGACTGTTGTATTAGAGTATGTCGATCTTTCTGTGAAATGCATTTTGACAAGCAAGGATTTATAGTCTGTACTTCAGCCACTTGCTATTATTTACCCATAAAGTGCAAATTTATTAGCAAACATGGGAACTGAGGCATAAATATTGAGCACAATATTTAGGCATAAAGGGCATGATCAACAGGTCCCTAGTAATAAAGTCAAATCAAAGTTAGTGGCCAAGGAATGGCTGCAGGTGTTAATGAAACATTTTTTTTGTAATGACAGCATCACCATGTCGATCTTAAAAATTAATTTTAGTGTAGTCATTTCTTAGCTACCATCACTGATATCACAACTTTACTAGGAGTTTTTTAAGGCTGCACTCTTTTCACAGCCTGGCTGTTTCTGCTGTGTTTGTAAGTCCCACAACCAGCCTACTGTTAGTTTGGACTTGAATTGCTTATGTCTTTGCTTTTCTAGATGTTTATATAAAGAGTTATTCAATACAAGACAATTATGTGACTTCGTCATTTCATTGATACTATATTTAGTTTGTTACTTTTATTAGTTGAATATTCTATTGAATAATATTGGTCAATGTTTAAAGACATACAAGGAATTTTCAGTTCGATTAGGAATCATAGAAATGCAATGTAATCAAGGTAGGTCACCTACACCTGCAGATAAATTAGTGGACATCTAATCCTATACTTCATTAGCAATAGCTGAATTAGGGATTAAATGTCCACTAGTATATCTGCAGGTGTAGGCAACCCCTACTTTTTCTATGATCCTTAATTGAACTTAAAATTCCTATTTTCCTTGTACTTGTTTGTTTGTTTGTTTGTTGTTGTTGCTGTTTTTTTATAACATAATTTTATGACTGGTGAACTTACACATGTGTCATACTGCATCAAAAGAAAGAATGATGCTAGATATACCATGAATTTATTTTGCATCAGAGCATGCGCCCCATACATTACTTACTGAAAAAGTGAAGTAGCCATTATGCTTCATTTTCAGCAATGTTCAGCCTGTTACACAGTGTCTCGAAAGAAGAACAGTAGAAGAAACATCTCTGCAATCAATCCAGTCACTACAGAAAATACAAACAATGCTAAACAGCAAAGCCACAGGCAAGTTAGAATGTGCTACCTTGAATGGTACCTTGTGCTGTCAGCAAAAAGAAATGGAACACAAAGGACAATAAAGGTAAGTTTATAATGCATGCATTGTACATACTGCAATATGTCAAAGGCACCTGAAGCAATGTTTAGCAGTGAAAAATCTAGCCCGTAACCTTAGCCATTATTGAGTTATGCTTGTCTGAGGGCATTAATAAGTGTACACTGTAAGTTAGTCAGTCAGCAGAAAATTCCACTAAATTAAAAAAATATCGTAGCAACTTATAGGAAACATTTTGGGTCACACTTTTGAGCTTAGTAATGCCTCACTAATACTGCCAAGGTACTGTGAAGGTATTATGAAGTTGGTTTTTGTTCAATATATATTTTTGTGGGAATGTGCAAACCTCCATTATCCCAAATATTCAGTACTACCATATTGTATAATATGGTAATGCTGTGTGGCCCATAAAACCTACACCATACTATTTTGACCCAGTTGCGTTGTATTGTACATACCATACAGTATGTGTATATGCATATGATATGACCATATATACATGTGTGGTGCACATCATATAAATGTCGTAATAATTATGTGTATGGTATAGCTATCCATACCATATGAATATAGCTGGAAATTCATGGTATAGAACACTAACAGTTATACTGTAACTGCATGCGTGATAGCCAGCAGAAAGGATGTGGACTACAGAGCCCTTTGTTTTTATTTCCAAACTATGAAGCTAGTAGTCTCTGTTTCATGGTTGACATGCTCTTTGTTTCATGGTTGACATGCTCTAATAGTGCAGTCAAGCATGTTTTATCATGATTTGAATTGATATATTATTTTGATTCCAGCAATTGGCTATAAATATTCTTCCTTTCTTCCTTACAAGAGTTTTAAAAAGTTAGCTACAAAAGCAACACACATTTGCATTACAATAATAATACACTCATAAATACAAAACAAGAAAATAACTACAAAAGCACTACAAATATGGAAAATTACAACTCGTCCAACAAACACATATAATAATCATTACAGGACTACTTGCTTTGTTTTCAGTTATGTTCCGCCCGTTATACAGAATTACAAATGAAGAACAGTACGAGAAGCATCTATGCAGTCAATCCAGTCACACTGCAGAAAATATAGGCAACACTGCCACAGGAAAGCCACATCGTGCTATCGTGAATTGACACCTTGTGTTGTCAGCGAAAAGAACTGGAACCGACAAAGCAGGACAAAGGCAAGTCCTTGATGCATGTATTGTACAGTATGTACCATGGTTGACAAAAAGGCACATCTCGGGACGAAGCTATGTCGAACAGTGAAGAAGTCAAGCCCATAGCCTTATCCATTGTCAAGTTATGCTTGGTTGGGGGAATCAGCCAGTGAGTTAGTGTAAAATTCTGTTAAATATAAAAAAATTTAAATTCCATACAAACTTTTTGGAAGGGTTTGGGGTTAGTCTGAAAATATTTTTGGGCTTGGCTGTGCCTAACCAATGCAGCCAAGCTAGAAATTGAAGCTGGTTTTATGGTGACATTTTTGTCTGAAAAGGTCCAGTTCTTCATGATCCCTAATATACAGTACTAACATACTGTATGATTGGCTATTAACAGTGTGGTTGTAAAGTGGGAAGGTAGGTGGTGTCACTACTGTGATACCTGATACCAGAAAAACTATATGAGAATTTACAATTAAATTTCACAAAGTGCTGATTGACTCACGTAAAACAGTCATTACCAAAGTTAATCATGGTAACCTTTAGACTGATGATACTAGCAATACATTTTACACATTGAATGACACTGAACAAGGTGGTAAAGTGCAAAACTGCTAATAGTGCTTAGACAAATAGTCTCAGCTGTGAGAAGTTAGATTTGGTATGAAATGTAACTGAGCAGTTCTGCATTCTATTCAAATGCTGTGTTGATTGTGAGGGTCCCCACCCATACAGGATGGTCATAATGAAGGTGTGATAAACACGTAAGTTGATCAAAAGTTTCATCAACCCATTACTCAACTTTTTGTGAGCATTGGTAATATGTAAAAAAATGCAATTTTTTTTTTCAAACACAGGAAACTGGTCTATCAACTCTAAATGCTTTCAACAAGTTTTTAAATTTGATAGATCTTCTACTGACTAATACTCTTACCAATATATTATTGCCCTACCATCCCCCCTAATGGGGCTATGATACGCACCTGAATGTTATATGTCCCATAGTAGGGAAAAGCTAGCATGTAAATAAGCCCAGTTACAATATGGAAATTTGATGTATAAAAAGCAAGGGCATTATCAAACAGTTATCAAATGCTGCTGCTAAGGCAACAGTTTTGTGTCAATCCCCCTGTAAAGCCCTACCTCAGTACAAGGTGGAGTGGTGGAGTAATATGTGACCAGATCTGTGAAAAGGTGTCTTATGGCCTTTCCAAAGTCCCAGGTTTGGCTAATAATAACTCCTCATGTATTTCACCTGTCACCTTACAAATGCACCCAGGAGTAGTGCTATGTTAGAGGTGTAAAGTAACCAAATTTCAAGCTGATTAATACCTTATTCACAAGTCAAGTAATGGGTTGCCAGGTATATGCAATTGGAACAGCTATAAGATCTCTTTTTGCAGATTTGGTCACATAATATTGATAGATGCGGTGGATAAGATGCCTTAAGCATTCAACAGCAGTTAACATTATGGACTTAATTTTTTCACTGTTTGATGCTGATTAAGCCTGAGACATGTCTTTTTGGTAGCTCCATTTGATTCATAGGTAACTTGTTTCTGGCTTCTGGCTTGTGACATTACCATGAAAATTTTCTGTATTGACTGGATTGATTCCAGAGGCGCTTCTCATACTGCTGTTTGCAATTTGTGGAACATTGCTGAAAAGTAAAATGATCACTCTACTTTTCAATAATTGATAGTCAGCACATGTCCAGAAAGTGAACAAACAAGTATATACAAGAAAAAATGAGGAATTTTTAAATTTGAGTAGGGATCATAGCAATAAAAAGTAATGAAACAAGGAATATCGCCTACAGCTATGCTAGTGGAGATTTAATCCCTGCATCAGTCATGGCTATAATTATGACAAGCTACTGTAATTTGCTTTATTTTCGTGCAAAAAAATTCGTATAAAATATTTTTGTATGATTTACGTGAATGACTGCTCTATTAGAGTAGTTTGATCTTATGTAAAATTTTTTGTGCAAGAAATTTTTGTACAAGTTATTGCATATGAAAATTATTTTAAAACAGCAAAAAAAGCAAACTACAGTACTGTGTATGACTGAAGCATAGGAATTAAAATGTCACTAGTATAGCTGCACATGGACAGCTCCAGGAATTGAAACTGGTTTCCAACCCAGACTTTTGTGATTCCAGTGCATAGCAGTAAATCTAAAATTATGTAGAAAGGAAGGCATACACCTGTACGTTAGTGTGAGAGGCACACTAGCATGTTAATCTAGGGGGCTGGAAGCATGCATCCTGAGGAAATTGTTTTAAGTTAGATCCTCTAAAGTTGAATCAGAGTAATTCCAGCGAAATACAATAAATGCTTAAGTGTTGTATTAGGGTAACTGCTCTATTAGTGTTATAGGTGTAGGCGATATCCCTCATTTAGTTGACTGCCATACTAGATATTTGACCACTCTATTAGAGTACCTTGATCTTTCCAGGAGCAGTGGATCATGCATTCATGGCAAAACAACGGAGTATTTTGTTAAGAGAGTGTTCATCCTCACCTGCAGACCTGCAATTAATGACTTGGTCAGGAGGCATTGATGTAACTACGTATATACTGTCAAGAAAACATTTCATCTGATGCTTTGTTGCATCTCATATTGGTGCTTCGGTATAGTCCAGCAGAAGCATAAAAATCATATAGTCAGAATAGCATAGAATATCAGCTACTGTATCTGCAAAGAACAAAGTATGGAAAAGATAAACCCATACATTAAAAATACATATTCATATTGTACTTTTGTGTGAGAGGATCAAAGCGATGCCACATTGTGTATTGTCCATACAGTACTTATTAGCAGCATAATACCATACCTGTTTCAGTGCCCATACAAAAGTCGCAATAGTAGCAGTGAAATTTATCCCGTATTTCACTGGTAGCAGTGAAAAAGTTGTAATTGCAATTTCATTGGCTAGAATTTATGTTAACAATTAGTGTTGACACGTGTTTAGTACATAGTGACAAATTGCGTACATGGCAACGCTAATGCACAGCATGCGTATATGCAGCGAGTATGCGTATATGCAGCGAGTATGGTATTAACTGGGAATAGCATGGGTAGCAGTGAAATTTGGGATAAATACCACTCTTGTTGTATTGGAAATGGTAAATTTCACTCGGCTTCGCCTCGTGAAATTTATCCCCATTTCCAATACAACACTGGTGGTATTTATCCCAAATTTCACTGCTACCCATGCTATTACTAGTACTAACTGTACTGTGAGTCATACAGAACAGTTATACAGCTAATTGGGCAAATACAGTACAGTTATGCGCTTAATTAGGAAGAAAATCCATCCCTCCTGGAGGAGACTTAGTGTGGCGTTCGACTAGACATTCGGTGGCCTGCAGTTCGAATCCTGGGGTAGGAGGGATTGTTTTCCTTTCTTTGGCCCTTTTCTGTTTCACCTTATTGTTAGCTAGGTTAAGTAATCATTTAAAGTAAAGTCTCCAGTTCTTGTTAGGTTAGGTAATCTAAAGGTTGCAGCACATGTTGCTGTCAGACCTTCAGTACTAGTCACTGTAAAGTACTACTACTAATAATAATAATTAATTGGGCAAATACAGCACATTTGGGAAAATACAGTAAAGTTATGTGAAAAATTTATTTACGGAATGTTACGAAAACAAGACACTGTAAATTGCTAAAACCAGCCAAACTAATCCTACCGGTTCACTCTACAGCTAGAAATAGATTGTGTAAACACTTACTGATCATCTGATCATGAAGCTATTTAAACACGACTCCACTAAGACAGCACAATTGATCACGTGCGTGACATTGTAAATCGCTAGAACTAGCCTAACTAATCCTATTAGTTCATTCTATGAGTAGAATAGATTATATAAACACTTACTGATATCCTGATCACTGAAAATCGCAGCTGTTTGAGTACTAAAGAAGATCACTCTTAGCCAGGCTATGGCCAGATGACCAGGAAGTACAATATAACACTTAAACCACCACCTATGCTTGTGTGTACGAAATATACAGCACTCGGGGGTGTCTCGAGGCAAATGCAGCACTCGGCTTTGCCTTGTGCTGTATTAGCCTCTTGACACACACCCTCGTTACTGTATTGTCCGTACACACATGTGGCGGTGCTTTAACTATAACATACAGTGTAATCGTATGCATATGGTACGTACCATACGGGCGTGGGATGAAAATGTTACCATACACATATGGTATGAAATGCATAAATGCTCCAGAACAATAACACACTGATGTTCATTGCCGGCTTTTTAGTTGCTTGACATAGAGTGTGGCTTAAAACTATTAATGCAAATGTTTCATGAGAAACAGACCTATGCTACATACATATATAAACATTGCTATGATTTAATCTGTTAATAATTACTGTTCTGTTTTAGTGCCCACAACATATGGTTTAAGTCTCATAGCACATCATGTTCAGATAGTTGGTCAGTCACTAAGACTGGAGTGTAGTGTGACTACTGTTAGAGGTATCACCAGTAGAATGAGTTTTATTTGGAGCAGTAATGGTACTGCTCTCAAAGTGGAAGAAGTGAACATCCAAGATTATACCTTACAAAACTTAAATATATACTCTAGCACTTACACCATAGCACTACTAGGTACTGAAGATGATAGAAAGTCATACCAATGTAAAGTATTGATTGATGCTCATCCACCAATTATAGAGTTTGGGAATGTAACATTGGATGTGACAGGTATGTAGTAGATTTTCTCATAGTATAACTTTGTATTCACAATTTACTTTCGCAGTTCCTACTCCTACAGTCAGTATAACACCATCTGGTCCAATAGAAGCAGCTATGGTAGGTAGTCCTCAAGATATTCAGTGTATAGTGGGTACAGTTAGTGGAGTGGAGTTAAATTCAGTAATGATAAGTTGGATGAGACCTGGAGGAGACACTATTACAAATGATAGTAGAGTGACCATCAGCCCAACCAGCAGTAGTGGTAACAGTTACACTAGTAGTCTCCAGTTTATGTACCTGATGGAGGGAGATGAGGGTACATATGAGTGCAATGTGACGATATTGGAAACTTTTGTATCATTTGCAACCACAATAAACAGTGTAATAGGTAAGATAATTGAAAAATAATGCAAAAGCAGATAGTTGTACTAACATCACTAATGCATAGCATCATAATTCTGATTGCCACATGAAAATTTACTTTTACTTTTAGACTAGTTGTAATCAATGAACTATTACTTCATTGTGTGTATGTTAAAATGTTGGATAGACTTTATTACTAGTCCTTTATTGCTTTAATTGATGCTATTCCACTAAATTTATTTTGTGTAAATCAGGGCACACAATAGTGTGTCAAGCTGCCAATGAAAGCCAATGCATTTGGGTGTGTGACAGACAACTGTGTATTTTACAGAAACCAAGAAAATTCTATTTCACACCTTTGTACCTCAGTAATGGCTACACAGAAATAGCCCATTTTTACAAAAAAATCCCTCAGGGTGGGATATATTTCATTCCAAATTTGAGGTAAATCAATTAAGTGGCTATTGAGATACTTGCCTTCTAAGTTTGTCGTATTTTCTTATTCTTCTATGGTTAATTTTCTTTTTGCAGCACTTCCAAAAATTGCCATAACTCATGCAAGCCTTATTAGATTCTCTTCAAATTTGGAGGGTGTAAAGAACATTTTAATGCACGTGTGTCTTCTTCCCATTTGTGTACAGATTAGTATAAATAGAGCAAAGTTACAAGTGATTTTCCAAAATTGCAAATGCGATCTTTTGTCATGCCTGAAGAGTAAACTACTGACAGAAACAATTTAAGAATCAATTTGCAATTTATTGTTATATTATAATTGCTAAAACTCGTGTGTATGAGTGTAGTGCAATGCCAAATCATATATAGTTAACTAATAAATAATCAGTAAAAGAGTCAATTGTCTCTGCTGTTACAACTAGAGCTGGCAATTTGTTCCATGTAGAGATGGTAGTTGGAAAAAAGCTATATTTGTAAGTGTCAATTCTGACGGACAGTTTATAATCATGACCTCTGGTAGTACTGGAATTGTAAGTATGTAATTTGGCAATTGTAGCTCAACTAAGTTGTGTAGGATCTTAAACAACATTTCTAATTTCAATATGTTTCTTCTGTGATGTAATGTTTCCCATTTTAGGTTGGATAACATAGTAGTAACACTGCTGTAAATTGAAAAATCTGCCATAACAAATCTCACTGCTCGACGTTGAATAACTTCAAGCTTATCGATGTTCCTCAGAGTATGAGAAGCCCATGCTGTCACTGCGCATTCTACTATTGGCCATACATAAGTTTCATAAGCATCTACTTTGACCTTCCTTTGGCAATGGTATGAATTTCATCTGTACATATACACAAGTCACGTTATCGAGATACTCTAATAGAGCAGTTAGTTTTACTGCGATTTGTTGTCATGCCTGCCAGCTAAACCGCTTATCTGGCTAAACTGCTTATGCAAACTAGTTGAATATTCTTGCAAGTACTAGGTAACTATCAAGGTTACAAACCTTTAGTAATGTAATGGAAATCTGTTTAATTATTAATGAGTTATAATATGAAAACCAACCATACATGCATGTACCTAGTGTGTTTCGAGATCCTTTTATACATGCAATGTTCAGTAACTAGCTAATAAAATAAACACAAAATTTCAAAATAATACAAGTGTCTTAAAAGCTACTGTAGTTCTTCTATTTACCTGTAGGAAACAAAGACAAATGCCAAAAAAGCTATACAGATACAAAAAATGATATCTAATCCAAAACAGCCCTGCTGTGAAAAGTTGCAGCCTTCCATAAATGTGACCAGATTTTACAAAACCGATCCAAATCGCACATCAGGCAAAATCAAACTAACACCTCCAGTGGACAGCTACACTATCGTACTAATAGTTTTGACCCTCACTACTACTCAAACTACTCAAAGCTGGTTTCAACAGACGTCTTTTCTGGGTGGTGTATAGAGCTCGAATTGTGGTTTCCGGTCTTGTGAAGAACCTGGCTTGGCAAGAATCACTGGTTTACTGGTGGACAGCCTCATGATGTTGGCCAGACATTTTTTGTGTTGATTTTGTTACATATCAGCCACTAAAGAGCCAGCACAGCCCTGTAATCTCGTGTCTGGACTCCAATCATGGTCTTCCTCCATTTTGAGGTCTATCCTTTGCCCACCCCACCACCCTCCACTCCTTTGTGAGCACTCGTGATACTACTTCACTCATCCAAATGCTTAAAGTTTCTATATTATTTGGCAAGAAACTCTACAAGCAGCTACAAGTACTGGAAGTGGCCTGAAAGGTAATAGATTGATGCAAATTTCATACGCGTGCTTGCTATCCTTAGCAAGTTATGTTGACTTGAAATTTTTTAAATCGTTTATCTCGAAACTTCTAATGTGCGATTTGGATCGTTTTTCCAAAATCCAGTCACAAATAAGCTATTGTTACAAATTAAGTGAAATTATAATATCATTGCAGCCATTTCTTGGCTGCCACCTTTGATATCACATCTTTTTTATACTAGCCTATTTTTGGAAGGCCGCACCCTGTTTCATAGCTGGGCTGTTTTAGATTAGATTAAAAACATTGTTATTTAATAACATTGCTATTAGTTAAACTTTTAATCTATTTACAAGTCTACATACAGTAATTACTTAGTTTCATACAATTTGGTGCCTCAGAAACTCATCTGGTTTCCATTTACATTTTCTTGATGTAGAAATTCATTTATTCCTGATAAACAAAATGATTTGTGATATTTACTTTATATTTAAGTGACCTACATTACATATGGGATGTCTATATCTGTGAAACCCAAATTCAAGTGCATAAGGTAACAGAATGACTGGAGTATCTAGGCTGATGCCCTGGTTAAGGAAGCAGGGTGGTAAAGATGGTCTTGGTCTTTCCTCTAAATCTGGTCTGTGCCTACCTAGTGACACAAGGCTTGGGTTATATATATACAGGCTGTAGATGAGTCTTTTCCCATATTACATATATCTAAAGCAAGCCATGTGAGTGTCAATAGCCAGGGAATTGTAACTCTCTGTGTGTGGATGGGAGATAGGGATTTTCTCCAGGAGATATATCTCATGCTGAATCCACTGTTGATTAGAGGTTGCGGTTTTAAGATTTTGGGAAAATTCAGATTTTTTCTCTAGACCAAATGATTTCTATCGGTACACTGTATATCTAAACAGATACTTCTCCAGGAATCAAAGACCAAGTCTTTCTATCAAAGATTTAATCCATGGCTCTAGTATCCAATTTTATTCTATGAAGGCATTAAATATTTAGGCAGTAAAAACTCTGTTAAATGATTCTTTCAAGCTACTGTAGTAGTTGATAATAAAGTTGTTTTTTAGGCTGGCTTGATTACACACACCTAGTATGACAGAAATATAAATTTGAATTCTGGTCAATAAGAAATCACAAACATTTGTGACCCATGCTTTTACAGTTTAAGTACAATAAAATCAGTAATATCATAATGTAATCATCCATACTTTATGTAATTTCACTGATATAATATTTCTATAAATGTAGCATTATTATTGTGGGTATTTTATAGATATTATGTGTAGACTCAAATTTTACCCTATAATGTAACAGGTCTTACATTATAAACCTGCTAATACGTATGTTAGTGCTCAAAGTTCACGTGAGTGTAGAATGTTATGCGTATCATGAATCAGGTAAATGTTTTATGCACACATGAGGTATTAGAATGTCATTGCCATTTATATAGATACATATTATTCATTTATGACTATATCCTAGTAGCTATGTAGTTATGTAATCTCTTTGACGCAATTATAACAGTAGGATTTTTAAAAAGTTTGATTAGGGATCAAAGAAATAAAAGTAATGAAACAAGGGAGGTCGCCTACACCTGAAGATATACTAGTGAACATTTAATCCCTAATTCAGTCTATACTTATAGGGATTAATCGTCTACTAGTATACCTTAAGGTGTAAGCAATCTGTCTTGCTTCATTGTATTTTATTTCTTCGATCCCTAATCAGAGTCAAACTTAAAATTCTTAATTTCCTTCTACTTGATTGTTTACTTTTTTGTAACATTATTATGACTGGTGAACCTGTGCATACCACATTATAAGAATAACACCGGGCTTATCCTGAATACGTGCCCCAAATATCAATTACTGAAATAGCAAAGTGGCCATGACACTTCAATTGTCTTTGGCTATGTTCAGCTCATTACACAGCATTACAAACGAAGAACACTATGAGAAGGACGTCTGTAATCTATCCAGCTACAATGGAAAACTCAGACAATTTCCATTACAAATATAGGCAAGCCATCATGTGGCACTACCATGAATCAACACCTTGTGCTGTCAGCAAAGATAAATGGGTCACAAAGGAAGACAGAGGTTAGTTTATGAAGCATGCATTGTACATACTGCAGTATGCCAAAATGCACCTGTCGGGCTGAAGTGTTATTGAAAAGTGAAAAAATTGACCCCATAGGAGGCTTAGCTGTAGTTATCGAGTTATGCTTGTCTGAAGGCATCAGTCAGGCAGTCAGCAAGCAGAAAATTCCACTAAATAAAAAAATTAATTTTGTAGCAACTTTTTGGAAGTGTTTTGGGTCAAATTGAAGGCACTTTTAGGTTTAGCTATACCTAACCAATACTGCCAAGACACCTTGAAGGTATAGTGAGGCTGGTTTCAAGGTGATATTTCTGGCAAAAAAGCCCAAACCTTCATGATCCCTAGTATACAGTCTTGTCATACTGTATGACATGTTAGTTTTAATACATTGTAGTTTCAACTCCCAACATAATTCTGACTGCTCCCAACACTCAGATAGTTGGTCATTCACTAACACTGGAGTGTAGTGTGACTACTGTGAGAGGTATCACCAGTAGAGTGGATATTGTGTGGAGTAGTAATGGTTTAGAATTAGAAATATTAAATGGTAGTACAAGTAACAATTCCACAATATACACATCCACTTATACTATCCCACAACTGAGTACAACTGATGATGGTAAAGTGTACCAGTGTGAGGTAGTGATCAACACTAGTCCACTAGTTATGGCTACTGGTAGTGTCACACTGGATGTTACAGTCCCTACTCCTACAGTCAGTATAACACCGTCTGGTCCTATACAAGGAGCTATGGTAGGTAGTCCTCAAGATATCCAGTGTACAGTGAGTACAGTTAGTGGAGTGGAGTTCAATTCAGTTATGATAAGTTGGATGGGACCTGGAAGAGACACCATTACAAATGATAGTAGAGTGACCATCAGCCCAACCAGTGGTAGTGGTAACAATTACACTAGTAGTCTCCAGTTTATGTACCTGATGGAGGGAGATGAAGGTGTATATGAGTGTAATGTGATGATACTGGAAGATAACAGATCACATTCTACTGAATTAACCAAATTAACCAGTAAGTCGTTGCTAAAAATGTATGCAAAATATTACTATTTCCCACTGCGCCAAGCTCTATCATTGCCTAGTATGCTAACCACATAACAAGCTCCACAAAGCCATGAAGTGTATGTAAAAATTTACTTTTTCAAGACTGCATGTTAACTTTGTTGCACAAGTAGTTTGGTTCATATTCTACCAAATATCATCTTCAATTTATTGTGATGCAATAAAATACATCTATAATACATATATAGGAAGCTTATCACCAAATTTAGTTTTATATTACTGCATGTGTAAATATATTATTTCTCAAATACAGTGCCTTCAAAGCATTACAGTATTAGTGTGGTAAATTCCACTGCTCAGATAGTCGGTCAGTCACTAACACTGGAGTGTAGTGTTACTACTGTGAGAGGTGTCACCAGTAGGGTGGATATTGTGTGGAGTAGTGATGGATCAGTTATAAACACAATTAATGGAGTTAATATTGGCATGTCAAGAGGAAGTACTGCAGAGTATTCAGCAACCTACACCATCCCACTATTGAGCACAACTGATGATGGTAGAACATACCAGTGTGAGGTAGTGATCAACACTAGTCCACCAATATCAAACAGCAGTAATATCACTCTGGATACTACAGGTCTGTGTTGTTGTTTTTACTACTAAAATAATTGTGGTTGTTTTAGTTCCTATTCCCGATGTTTCAGTAATACCGTTTGGATCAATAGTAGATGGTATTGTAGGTAGTCCTCAGGAAATACACTGTACAGTGAGTACGGTTAGTGGAGTGGAATTGACTTCAATAATGATCAGTTGGATGGGACCTGGAGGAGACACTATTACAAATGATAGTAGAGTAACCATAAGTCCAATCACTGCAATCAATAATGACTTCATCAGTACTCTTGAATTTACCTACCTTATGGAGGGAGATGAGGGTATATATAATTGTGATGTGATGATACTGGAAACTACTGCATCTGGGATTATTGAAATAAGAAATCTTACTAGTAAGCCGATGTTGCTTGTATGTACTTATTGAATTTAGAATAACAAAATAGTTATACAACCAAGTACTAAGAACAATACGAAATGCAATTAAAATTGCATCATAAATGTGACCGGATATGCGAAAAGGGGTCTTCCACACATATCCAATTTACCAACTTTGATAACTCATAACTTCAGATTGGAAATGGCTATTGATTTGAAATGTGGGCAGTATTGTGAATCAACATAGTTTAGTGGATGGAGAAAGTTTCAGGTTAATATATTTCTTGAATACTGAGCTATGGTCTTCTGAGTTCATAGAATTGGATGTGTGTGGAAGACCCCTTTTTGCAAATCCGGTCACAAATAATGAATGAATAAATAAATAAATAATTAATGTTTGGGAAAACTACAAGGCCTATGAACTTGCACTAACCGGGGTTTGATTTGGCGGTGAACAAAGGCACAAACATATAATAATTACGCCTGTTCATGTTGATGATTTGAACAAATGTGAAATTCTATATAATGCCCAGCACCACACCCATGATTCCAAAGGCTGGGAGAAGATTAGCGATCACGAGCGACCATCCGCAGGTCTACTACTAACTTGTCTACTAATCGTTTATGCCCAGATCTTTGTATTCTAAGTGTTCAGACAAGTGCCAAGTGCTGCTGTAAGCTGTCCCAAGTCACCATGCCAGCTGTTAGTACTGTACATGCGTTCAGGTAGATTATTAACTAGGGGTAGACTATGTTTTCATGTTGTAATGCTGTTTGCATTGTTTGTTTGTACTGTGTTTGTATTTAACTACCCAGTAACAATAAATAAAATATTGTCTCCTGTAGCTGTGAAGTGCCAATCACTACTGTACGTAGATACCATTCAGTGTCCGCACACCACTGATGTGCCATATCCATACATGAGTATTCCTTTGAAGACATTGCCACCTTTTACAGTGATCTGCTACACATTTTATTTCATTTTGCAGTGTATCCAAGACACCATGTGACCATTTTTTTGACACATCGGCCCATCTCACATAAAAATGTAACTCAGTGGATGAGTCAGATAATGGTAAAGTGGAACTACTTGGCTTCTTTTGTCCCAGATATCACTGTGGTCTGCACTTGGCAACTCCAGCCATGTATTAATCCATCATCCTGATCCATCCTCATTTAAACAACTGGTATCACATGAAGAGGACACAAATTGTGCACAGATAGCTACATAAATTAATATCCTAGCTAATCAAATGTTTGTTGGTCAGTATGAATTCTGAGGGCCTGCTATATGTATATATAATCCACCCCAAACACACCTTCGCTGTAAAAAAAGGCGCGTCCAAGAAACTACAAGTACCTGTAATCCAGTATAATTAAAAACAGCTCAGTTGTAGGGAAAGATTTCTTGAAAGTAAAAATAACTGGTAACTTAAAGAGCTGATATCTGGAGTGGCCAAGAATCAACTTAATCCAACTACTTATACAATTTTTTTTTAATCCATGCAAAAACACCTAGCATTGGCTGTAAAAAAAAGTGCACCCATGAAAGTAACCGGCAATTGAAATAGCTGATATCTGAAGTGGCCAAGAATGAATGCTGATATACAACTAATTGGAATTAACAAAAAGTTTAACATTGAACCTTTGTCTTTCAGCTGTGTTCTACATTCACTCTTGCTGCATCATAAATTGATTTCTTTTAACTTTAATTGGCTGGTAATTTGGCTGCATTTTTTTGCTCTATACACTGAATATTAAAAAAGGCGGCCAAATTACCAGCCAATTAGGGTTAAAAGAAATCAATTTATGATGCAGCAAGAGTGAATGTAGAACACAGCTGAAAGATAAAGGTTCAATGTTAAACTTTTTGTTAATTCCAATTAGTTGTATATCAGCATTCATTCTTGGCCACTTCAGATATCAGCTATTTCAATTGCCAGTTACTTTCATGGATGCACTTTTTTTTGGATTAAAAAAAATTAGTATAAGTAGTTGGATTAAGTTGATTCTTGGCCGCTCCAGATATCAGCTCTTTAAGTTACCAGTTATTTTTACTTTCATGAAATCTTTCCCTATAACTGAGCTGTTTTTAATTATATTGGATTACAGGTACTTGTAGTTTCTTGGACGCACCTTTTTTTTACAGCGAAGGTGTTTTTGGGGTGGATATCGCTCATTTTTGTTATAGTGATAGTCTCACTGGTGGAACAACAAAATTGTTAAAATGGTAACATTTAAATGACTGATATTTGGAAATTAGCAATAATATTATTATCTTGGAGAGTCAAACATGTGAACCTGTCATCGTGTTTGACAAAGGCATGCACATTACAGACACTGTTCACACTGTAAATTTGGAAGTATGAATTTACAGTGTAGAATAGACAGACTGTTCTATTAGAGTATAGATCTATGTTTACTGTGGCATTCATTTACTATTAACAAAATTTTACAATATCTCATCTGTGGTAAATGCTTTAGATTATGCTCATAATTAGCAAGTGCCTAATTAGTTCACAATTACTACACAGCTGGCTATTGACTGTTCTATTAGAGTATATTTATCTTTTTTATAATAATATTTACAAAATATATCTGTGGTAAATACTTCAGGCATCTTATGCTCAAACTTAAGCATTAACTGGGTGTCTAATAAATTACTACACAGCTAGCTATGCATAATTTTGACTGAATTCATAATGCAGACAATTTATTCCACAAGCACTGATGGATGGTAATACGACGCAATGCTTACCAGCAGCTATAGTGATCTTACTTAGTTCACTGCAGCTATATACACGTAAGTCTCAGATTACATTTCAAGTGTTTGTGTGTTGTGGCACTGTAGGGAAACACTATGCATCTCTTCGTTTCAATAACTGCATCATCATATTTAGATCAGCTGTTGTAACTGGATTGACAAGGTGTACAGATTTTCTAGTCATAATAGAATCAATAAAGAGGGATCAATAAAGAGGATGGAGGGAAACCAACAAGACATCAGATAATTGAACAATAATTATAAGAGGAACAGTCAAAATGCACTTAAATAAACATCTCAATTAATATTCAAAACTCTTTGCTGATACAATAACCATGCACTCTGCTCTGGCAATTATCTTATCATTGTGTAGAACATTATATAATTTGATTCTTAGTGTGTAGCTAGAGCCTTAGGCATCATAGTGCATGAAATAGCAATTTATACTGGCAGATGAAAGAATACCTTGTATACGCAACCTGAAAGCTAAATACATATAGTCATTATTATCAAGAGTCCATGCAAGCATATAACAAGAGTTCATTTTAATATGGGACTCTAACCATCTTTTGGACAATGTAAATATAGGGCATCAGAGCCGGTACAATTGGAATTAAACTTTCAAATTTGATGAAGCGAATTTGGTCACTGAAGGACTAAAAGTTGCAGTATACTTAACTAAAATTTTCTGAGGGAGTATGCCCCAGAGGCCCAGACTATAAAGACTAGTTGATTTAGCCTTAGCTACCACTTTCACCTTACTCTGGTGCCCCTGATGTATCAGTAACATATAATAGAGTAGTTATAGAAAAAGCTAGTTAATGCTGTAGGCATAGCTAGGGGCGGGCATTTGCCCTACCATCACGCATTCTATGTGACCATATGCATCATCACACAAAAAAATTAGCAGCACACAAAAAATCCTATATAGCTAGGCTGTACACACGTACCGCATTGCTGAGCCATGACTAAGGACAAGTACCACACAAGACTGACAATTATCACGTGATCTATTTAGGTGAAGTCCCTTGGAATGTCCCTGCAACACCCCAAGCGGACACACGTGATACGCGGTTTCATTAAAATTGAACTATTGTTGTTTAAAATGGCAGTCCAAGAAGGAGAGTGAGTGAGAGAGAAGTAACAAGACTACATTAAGTCTTATTGCAACTGAATTTCATTTCATGGTGAGGTGTACTTTAATGCAGAGGCCGTACACTGTTGCTGAAGTATGAAAGAATAAGAGTCTGGAGTGGAGGTTAACGAAACTGATTAGATCGAGGATTTAGATCATTGACACACACTGATTAACCGAATTTACGGTGTTTTAGAGACCCGCCAGGCGAAAACTCCTAGTAGCTCCACTAGCTCGTATTATCTCATGGCAAGATTGTTGACAAGGTGTACAGACCAATTACCAAAAAACTGTGGCTATCTTGTCATTTTCCACTTACATCATCATCAGAAGTCTTGGAACTTTGGCTGCAGGTGAAAGTCAGTAAGCGAATCTGTGTCAGATATCAATGTTTTTATGAAAAGTATACCCATTCACATGTTCTGGTCTAAATTGCTGAATTTATGTACAGTAAAACATATGAAGAAGTTTGCTGCATGGCACAGAAATTATTTTGCTTAATCATGGAACACATTTTCACAAACTAACCTGCAGAACTAATTCACAGTGCTTTTGTTTCATTGTAACACTAATGTAGTGAAGGTTAACAATGGCTGTCAAGACATCGAAATAGATCAGAGCGTTGCTTTCCAAATATCCGGCATTCAATTCACCATAGAAAAAGTAAGTGATTTTCAACCTTAAATGACAAGCTTAAATTTCCTCTGATTTCCTTCTGCTATAACTCATCTTAATCGCTATTCACTGCTATTTCCAAATCTGGTTCGAATCTGAGGTATCTATCACATGTCATGGGTTATTATTCCTTTTATTGCATGACTCCAAAACACTAAATACAAAATGTATGGGGAAATTTGCTACACCCGGTCAGTTTAGGCCATTTTGACGAGCCAAAATTTCTGCGAATTGGACTCCTTTTGGCATCATTGTACTCGCAGAGAGTTGCTCTACATGTATCAAATTCAGAAAGTTACTAAACAGACTCGAGATAGGCGGTACACGATAATTAATTTAATTTTTAATAATTTTTCAATTGAAATGTATTGGACATGCCTGTTCCAGCTGGCATTTTTGCCATGAACAAAAGTATAGCAAATGTCTGCAAACTTCTTGATATGCCTGTCTATTCAGGTCTCTTAAACAAATAAAATCTCCAAATGTTTATTTTGTGCAAAAAGTGACAAATTTAAGTGTATTGCATTTAATGCTAACCTATCTGTTTTTACAGGCATTCTAGTCATAGTGATTCACCCACCAACAGTGGATGTGGTTGTGATACTTAACTCTGGACCAGGTAGGACCCTTATTAGTATTGTGAATTTCGGATCAGTTTACATACAGAACTCGAGGAATTATATTGTGTTTTCTTTTTGTAGTGCTCAATATTGTGACGTCAAAACGTATCATGAATTTCTACATAATTAGTTGATATTGTACTATCTCATATGATGGTAACAAACTAATACCCAGGTCAGTTTACGTGTTGTGCATATAGTATTAATGTTTTCCTAATACCCAGATTTTTTGGTATATTGTACGTATTAATGACACCGTCGGTTTTGCAGGCGCCATCTGGTCATAGCAGTTCACGTACTAGCAGTCGGATGTAGTCATGGTAAGTCACGTTTGACCAGGCAAAAATGCTTGCTTGTTGTTTTACAGGACTGGTCTCTTGTGTTGTCAGAATACCAAGCAAGTTGTGTTTTGTGGTGACCACAAGCCCAGCCCTAGTTATAATTGGCCAGTTGTCTGATTAGCAGCTTTGACTTAAGGTATGCGCACAATCTCACAGCAATTACTTTGTAAGTTGTACTTTTATGTACAAGTGTAACTTAAGATCAGGTATTGGTTGTAAAATAGGTTAAACAATATATCAGGTATTTGCTTAGCTTAAAAGTGGGAATTGCAACAATTACAATTCTGAATTTCCTGTTGTATAGCTAAGAAATATATTTAACATGTTGTACATTCTGTTTGGTGGCCACTTGTTGTTTGACAGGTCTCCTCATGTTCATGTTTACATACTGAGGCACCAAAACACAGTTACGTTACCTTTAGTACACCAGATTCACTTATAGCTTTGAATATAATTTTTTTAATGTTTAATTCAGTGCCTGCTTGTTCTTTTACAGGGCTCACTTAATCTTGTGTCATCATGAAGACATCTAAGAAATAATCACTTGGTGTTAAACTGATGTTTATTAAATTTTTTTTGTGTTGTAATAGCACTGTTACATGTTTACTCTACTGCAAGAAATTTTCATGAATTCTGCAGCCATCTTATCCACAATTAGAATTGCCTTATTAGTAGCTGTCACGGCAGTTCACACTTCCACAAAGCACTATCAGTGTAAGGTGGAGCTTGTGTTGTGGCTTTCATTATGTATGTAATGTAGGGTAACAAAGTTTTGTCTGGAATGTGGTTTGTGACTGTGTACATGAGTTTTGGTCATTCCACACAACTTGCAAAATATTTCTTGTATCATAAGTGGTGCATGGCACTAAATGGAGTATCGACTAACGATTTATACACCTTCCCTAGTATCTGTACGTTCTTCACGCTTTCACACCTTGTTTATAAGACATCTGCCAATTATAAACGCTCGCATGGGGCGTGGCACTAAATGGACTCTAAAAGATTTCTGCTTAAAAGGGAACTTACGGGCCTGCATGCTTTCACAACTTGTTTGTCAGACATTAGGGCTTGTGTCCACATCGTGTCTTTAAAAGTTATTGTAGAGATTACAGGTTTGAATGGAGAAAATACGCGTAGGGCCAACCAGAATTAGATAATGTCAGGCCTAGACGGCCGGTACAAACACGGGTAAGATGACTGGTATAACGTGACAATACGTGTAATACAAGGAAGAGAAATAAAGTGAAATATGTCTAAATACGGCTATATTTTTTATTTTAGTAAGGTCACAAGAAAGCGACGACGACTAAAGATTTTTTTGTTACATAACCCAATACAAATCCATTGAGGGATGTTGTGTAATCCAGAGCTAATATTGTGAAACCGACCCTACACGTAAATAACTCACAGTAGTGGCCGCGTCTTTTAATTGGGCGTGCGCTTCGTAGTTTCTTGGCCTAGCACCTCACTACCGTGAGTCTTGATTATCTTAGAGTGCACGTGGCTGTTGTTTTGATTATACCCAATAAAGTTTAAGCCGGCATCTTATTATACTTGCATTTATGTGCCAACACACACACACTATACTGGTAGATTGTCCCGTTGGTGATTGTACTTGGTTGTATGTGCCCCGGGCCTAGTAATAATAATAATAATAATATTACACTGAATTGAGTGGTTCACTGTACATTTTTCCTTCTTTTAGTCCCCACAACATATGGTTTAAGTCTTATAGCACATCATGTTCAGATAGTTGGTCAGTCACTAACACTGGAGTGTAGTGTGACTACTGTGAGAGGTATCACCAGTAGAGTGACTTTCATTTGGAGTAGTGATGGTGTTTTTCTGAAGGAAGAAGAAATGGATGTCCAAAATTATACCGTGCAAAGCTTAAAGGTATACTCAAACAGTTATACCATTTCACAATTAAGTACAGATGATGATGGCAAGACATACCAGTGTGAGGTAGTGATTGATGCTAGTCCACCAATTGTGGACTTTGGAAATGTTACACTGGATATCACAGGTATGCCATACAGTGAATGATCTAGTAGGGGAATTCAGATAAGTACATACTATAGCTATATCGTACGTATGTACACAGTGTACAAAGCATACTCAGTGTGTGTAGTATGCTAGGTGTGCTTGGTAGAATGCTATGATGCCCTAGTAAATATTTAAATATGCTACACAGTGTTGGGGTAACGCGTTACATAATAATTATTACTTTTGTGGTAACGAAGTAATATAACGAAATATGCTGTAAAAACAGGTAGTATAACTCAAGTTACTTTACTTGTAAATGTAACACATTACCTATGTAGTGAAGTTACTGTAACGAGTCTAATATTATGTAATATTGTTACTTTAAGCAATGAAGTTACTAATCTGGTTAGTAACCCACTGAAAAATTCCTAGCCACTACGAAGTAATGAAGCCTACTGAATGAAGCTTATTCACCAGCTTCTTGCTAATAACCAAGATTTGCACATTGTCCAACAACGCAATCATGTCACGCGATAAAGTGATAGTTCAAGTTCACATATGACAGCTTAAGGCTGTGGACACAAAGTAATATAATATGTAATATTACAAGTATTTCAAAAATTTTGGAATTTATAACTAGAGTGGGACCATAGCACATCGATAAAAAGTACTGAAACAAGCTGGAGTAGAGCACGATATTAAATCACAGGAAAACAATAAGAAGTGTTATATCCCTACTGTGCTCTAAGATACCATAATAGAAATGCACAGTAGGGATATAACACTTCTTAGACTATGATACAGCTCATTTACAGGGTTACTAAATCACTTAGTCACCTGACATGCTCATTTAGTCACCTACACATGTCCATTTAGTAACCCGCCCTCAGGCAATTTGTACTTGAAAAATAATTATAACATGAAAGATACACTGGAGTACTTGATAATACTGTAATACAATTCTTCTCCGTGTTCTGCGATATAATTTTGGACAAATAGTAGACTAAACGGCGTATCTACTGTAGTTCTAGCCGTTACTCTGGTTACCGGTAGAATACTTATTTTTGTGGGCGCTGTAAGGACTTCAGGAAGAAACCGTTCTGCCGTTCTACATTGCTCTTTCACGCCACCCTAATGCTCTGGCTATAAAGGTATGTACTTTAAACCATAGTCTAAATAAGTTAGACACCGCGACCAACGGGAACTAAGCGATTTAGTAACCCCTCTGGCCCTTAGTAGCGCCCTCGCTGCACTCGGGACGCTACAGCCTCAGGCCATTGGGGTTACTAAATCGCTTAGTTCCCTTGGTCTTGGTGTCTAACTATTATTTATTGCTTTCCTGTGATTTAATATCGTGCTCTACTCCAGCTTGTTTCAGTACTTTTTATCGATGGGCTATGGTCCCTACTCTAGTTATAAATTCCAAATACTTGTTTGTTAACTTTTATTGAAAATAGTATTATTATGATTGGTGACGCATACTACATTTGAAATGGCGCCGTGCACCCCAGCTATATCGTCAAAAAAGTGAAGTATCCATTACGCTTCATTGTCAGCTATGTTCAACCCATTGCACAGCAGTACAAATCAAGAGCTGTTCGAAAAGCATCTCTGCAACCCACGCATACCGAAAGGGTTGTTGCTGCGCACCCCAGTTAAATTATCATCTGAAAAGTGAAATATCCATTACGCTTCGTTGTTGGCTATGTTTAACCCATTACACAGCAGTACGAATCAAAAACTGTTTTAAAAGTACCTCTGCAATCAAAACAGTCACTATGAAAAATACGGATGATTTTCGTTACGAAGGGAAGCGATCATGTGCTACCACCAAATCCACACTTTTCGCTGTCAGAAAAGATGAATGGGACACAAAGGAGGACACTGGTAATTCCATGAAGAATGCATTGTACGTATAGTGGTATGCCAAAAGGCACCTCTCGGGCTGAAGCGACATCGAACAGTGAAAAAATGAAGCCCGTAGCCTTAGCTGTTATTGAGTTATGCTTGTCTGAAGGCATCAGGCAGTCAGTCAGTCAGTCAGGCAGTCAGTCAGTCAGTCAGTCAGTAGAAAATTCCATTGAATAAATTTTTGTTTAAATTCTGTAGCAACTTGTTGAAAGTGTTTTTAGGTCAATCTGAAAGCTTGTTTGGGCTTAGTTTTACCTAACCAATACTGCCTCATCATTGTCTTGGAAAATTGAGGCTATTTTTGGGTGATTTTATTTCGTGGGCCATGCCTACTCTTTTGTGGTCCCTACTATACACTACTATCGTAGTGTATGATAATAGTTACTTTGTTATATCTGTAATATGTAACTGTAACTAAATAGTTTGGCTGTAAATAATATGTAATTAGAGCTGTACCGATATGGATTTTTGGCATGTACCAATATCCGATATGGATACCACCAAAAGAAACCGATAACCGATAGTTGATCCAATATTTGCATTACAAAGTCATAGATAATCTATTTACAAGTGTACATTTACCTACTCTACAACAACATGTGGATACATTCATTGCTCACTCTATGCCTGTGGTGATAGTGGCTTGGGTTTCTATTGTGCAATCCAGACAATTAGGCACCCACAAACATTTTTATGCATACTTCCATGAAGCCTTACAGGGATATTTCTGCATTACTCCACAATTTATTGGCTTGTGTGAAGGCTGGTACAGTAGGTTTCCTTGGTTATCCTGTGACTGTTCTTTTATATTACAAAGGTACTATATATATAACTATTTCATTTAAGACTGATAAGCTTTCCAGCAACAAACACTAGAATTACATATATTTGTATGGCTTCTTGTGGCATACCGCTTGCTGTAGAGTGAACAATAAGCCACTGCCACTGAACAGCCACATGGATAATGTATTATAATCCGTTTATGTACAAACTATTGCTGTATAAATATCGGTACGATATTGGTCCTCCTACTGTTCTGTACTGAAGCTGATATTAATAAGAAATGCTATATCAGTGACTGATATTTTGGCCGAACTGATTATCGGTACAGCTCTATATATTATGTAATATGTAACGAGTTACATTTAAAAAGTAACAGTCCCAACACTGATGCTACGTATCATGAGATTGCATCAGTTTGGAAACAGTTTCAATCAAATTTTCCTATAAAAGTGCCTTAAGACATGACAGAAAATTTTGACTATTTGCTACAGTATCATCTTATAATACTGTACAATGTAAAGAAAATAGTAGTGAATTTCACTACTAATTTCTACCACAATACTCTGCCTCACTATTTTTAAGGTAGTGACATTTACTACTTTCTTGTAGTGACCCTCACTACATAGTAGTGAACGTCATGTAGTGACAGTCACTACAAAAGTAGTAGTGAATGTCACTAGACTCACTACATAAAAATACTGAGTATTGTGGCAGACATTAGTAGTGACCTTCACTAGTTTGTTTTTACTGTGTAAGAAAGTGTTAGCGTTAATTAGTTATGTATAATTGTACAGTACAAGATAGAGGAGTTAGCCTAGTATAGTTGCAATAACAGGGGATCCAGGAATTACACCTCCAGGCTGAATCTGTAAATATAGGATTGTTATGATACAACTGAAAAATAGAACACCATATAGTGCAAATATTTAATGGGGGACAAATAGATGATGTTTAGTACAATTCTTTAAAAATTTCCTTCCCAAAATTTTGCACTTTATGGATTTTTATACAATATTGAAGCATTTCATCAAAATTTTACTTGTCATATTCGTCAAAACTTTCCCTTGTCAGATATTTGCACTATACAATATAATATAGTGGTAAATACTAGTTCAGCAAATACAGTGAAACCTCAACCCTGAGGACCACCTAGTGTTTAGAGAACTGAAAAATCCATAACTCTGAAATTGTGTGCAAAATCACCATAAAAACGTGTTTAACACTTTGCAAACAATAAAATTTTATTACTTTTACTAATAGAACACTCCATACTCTAATAAAGCAATCATTTTAAGCATACTGTAGTTTGACTGAAAGTTCCACTGTACTTTGAGGGAAACAAGACCAGACATTTTCAATGTGAAGATCTACAAGAACACTTCATCCTCATCTGTGACCAGATTTGCGAAAAGGGGTCTTCCACACACATCCAATTCTATTAAGTTTGAAGACCGTAATTCTGTGTTTAAGAAACATAATAAACCTGATATTTTATCCATCCACTGAATTATCTTGGTACTCATAACTGACCAAATTTCAAGTCAATACCTTTCTTAGTATGAAGTTATTAGCCATAAAAGTTAGTAAATTGGTTGTACGTGGAACATCCCTTTTTGCTTTATACATATAGCTACCTTCAATTATACATGTGGCATTTCTTCTCAAGAGGTGCAGGTAGCTAATTGCTGTTTGTTTGTGAGTAAACAATCTATTTTAGGAACATGTGACAGTGTAGCTATCTTACCATACAGCCTATAATCTTGTATACCTAGAGTTGTGAATCAAGTCACCACTGGTTCCAGGTTTTTTATGCATTCTACAGAGTTCTTATAGTTGCAAGATTCTGACTCCTTGTACACACACATGGACTTGAGCCTTCTCACAGGTCCTAGTGAAATAGCACTTACAGGAAAAGGCTTTGAATAGCAGTGACTGATAATGAGTAAACAGTCACAATGCATACAATTTGTGCTTCTATTACAATATTTCACTGTTCTATATGTCAGGTATGTTGATCTTATACATGTAGCTTAACTTTTCAAGACTCAAAAATTTAACCATGTTTCCTTAGAGGGTGTATATAGAATAGCTGTATACTTTGTGAGTAAGGTCAGTTTTCAGCATGCAAAGTTATATATATATATATATATACACCATGATCATGTGAAACTTCAAAGGCGCATATAGGGCATATACACCTCTAACCCACAGGTGAGTATATATATACCTACCTGAGGTGAGTATGTATATACTCACCTAGGTAAGTATATATACTCACCTGGGAAGTCACGTGACACATTACTGTGTCACGATTAATGGCTGATAGCCCGACGTGAGAGGGTGAACGATGCCCATGCTAGCATGACTAATCACCTAGATGACTCAGGCTAATAGCCTTCGTTGTGATAGACGATCAATCACCCCATCCAGTAAGAGTCCAACCACTGGATTCATTTTATAACCATACCTCGCGACTTCGATGATGGGTGGCAGCAAGTAACGTTCTTCCTACGTTTGATGATATGAACGGACAAGTCCTGGGGATATACGGAGATATGTTTACTAAGTCCCACAATCAATTCGATTTCATTGTGAGCAAGCTGAATTGCAAGAGGAACGCTACCGGTGTGTCTACCATGCCAAACTATGGCAAATTAAGTGTAAGTATATACTTTAAGTTGGGTTGTGTGCATATGGGTTGTTAGTAAGTAATGTAGTGCGGATTAATTTAGAAACATGGTATATATCATATGAACCATGGCTACGAGGTGTATTGCACTTATATACACCCCGACTCCGAAGTCATCGAAAGTTTACTGTTGGTAAATGCCGAGGCGAAATTGCATATATATATATGTATTACTTTCACACCTCAGATCAAAGGAAAGCCAGTGCATATATGTGACCGGGCCTGCGAAAACAGGGCATGTGGGCACAAACTACACCCCATTACACAACAGGTCATATCTCAGTACTGGAACAGAATATTTGCATTCTGTAACTTGCATCATAAAGCCAATTAAATGCTTACTAAGAGTGGAAATTGTCATGACAATAGCATAATGTTATAAAAAGTCATGAGTGATGGAGGTTTGAAAAAGTAGGCAAAAATTGTGTGCCAACATGCCCTATTATCGCAGGCCCAGTCACATATATCACATATTGCACTGACTCAAAATGTTAACGAGATATGTACCATGAAACCACCTAACTTCAAAGCCAAATTCCAGGGTACATATCTTATAAACCCTGGCTGGCCATGGTACATTTAAGTTAAACCATGGCTGGCTATGGTACATTTAAAATAAACCATGGCTGGCCATGATACATTTAAATGTACCATGGCCTTGATATATCTGATGAGGTAACGTTGTTTGTTTTTATAAGTATTCTGGCAGTATTCGATTGTGGGAGTTTATTATTACTCACGTGATGAAAACCATGAACCCGATTTTGCATTCTACAGCACTCATACGAAGGCGATTCGACACCCTTACCACCCTATGAGTTGACAAACGGAAGTTTAAGGTGAGAACTAGTGTCATGGTTAATTTACAATCGCGTGTCCGCGTGTTTGATTACGTACCACGCCCACTTTTCGTATATCACGAGGTAACCACTCTACAGCGAAGCTTACCCCTCTGGATGTTTAGAAAGCATTGTAAACAGTGGTTTAACAATGTAGCAACTTTGAAACACTCGTTAAATCGCAAAAATGAGTGTTTCCGTGATATTCATAGGATTTTCCCGTTTATCTTAACAAACGTAACTGCAACGTTACTTGCTGCTGACCCATAATCGAATTTTACAAGACTCTCTATATAATAAATCCAGCGGGTTGTCTCGTATTGGCTTGGGTGATTAGTCGCCCACCACAGTAGGCTATTAGCCTACATGGTACATATCAGTTGTATCATGTGCCCTCGTGATTTGCCTGATATGTACACCCACGCTCTCGGGCCTAACGGCCCTCGAGCTTGGGTGTACATATCAGGCAAATCACTCGGGTACATGATACAACTATTACATACGCACTGCTACCAGTATGTATATCTCGTTAAGGCAGTGCGTATATCTGGTTACACACTGCCTTAACAAGATATACACACTGCCACCAGTGTGTATATCTCGTTAACTTGAGACATTACACACCTAATAGGAGTGCACACTATATCAAGAAATCATCAGATTTGTTTGATGTTATACTGTTATCCTCTTCTCTTATATAGAGGATCAAGCAAGCTGTGATTGTGGGATTGAATTCTGCCAAATAACCTGTGATTGTGGGATTCAATTTTAATTCATCAACAGTAGTTTGTTTTTTTTACTTTTGTAAATGTAGCAATTAAAATAACATAATTAACTATATTAACAAAAATAAAATCAAACTACTCTTTGATGTGTTAAAATTGAATCCCACAATCACAGTTTGTTTGGCAAAATTCAATCCCACAATCACAGCTTACTTGGTTCCCTATATAAGAGAAGGGTATAGCAACTAAAGATTTTGCCAATTAGGTGGGTCTACATGCTAAAGTAGAACATATTAGTTATATCACGGGCACTTGTGCTTTGCCTGTATATACACACTCGCACTCGGGCCGCGGCCCTCATGCCTGTGTGTATATATATCAGGCAAAGCACTCGTGCCCATGGTATCAAGCAAGACACATGGTAGTGTGTTGTGTAGCCCAAGAAGCTGACGCACAACACCCCTGAGTATATTGACAGGAAGAACGAAAATGCAATTTTCGCACCTCCGTAGCTCTGTGCTGCTTTGATGAAACAAAATGATTTTTGCTGTGGGCACGCGCTCCAACTTCAGTACTCCAGATTCCAAATTTGAGTGAAATCGCTCTTACACACTATGCCAATGATTACCATCCATTCATCTCTTCATTTAATCCACTATATAGTACTTACCAGTTCCCACTTTTCCCCCTTTACCCTGTATTCATCCTTCCCCACTATGCCCAGCATCTCCCTTCCAACTTGACTATATAATTAGTATAATTATTGTTTTAGCTAAAAAAAATCGCTTCAAGCGTTCCGGAGATATGCGACTTCAAAAATTGGCTCAGTTTCGTTTTTTTTCTTCTTATTTTTCTTCCTCTTTTCACACACTTACAAAACTGCTATAAAACGCGAACGCAATATCCGATTGTCTTGAAATTTGGCACACGGAAGGGCGCATCTCTGTATCAACTTTGGCTGGAATACGATAAACAGGCAAAGAGTTATGAGCGATTATTCACGAAAAATAACACCAAAATCTTGTTACGCCTACAGGGTAAACCGCTTATGGGAAGAAGCTGAAAATCGGTGGGTGAATAGGTTAACTATTGAACCTCAAACCTTTTGTAGTTTGAAAGAAATCGAGCTAAAAACCAGGAAGATACAACGAAAAAACCAACAGTGTGTAACAATTACGCAATCGAGATTAGCTAATAAAAAATGACTACTTTCCACGCCTACCAGAAAAACCGCTTGGGGTAATGCTTTGAAATTCGATGTACAGATGGAGTAATCATCTTAGAAAGGCTCTTCAATGGTGTAGAAAAGTTAGACTTAAAGTCATAGAGTTATAACACGAAATCCAACTTGGTGTAACAAGTGCGAGATCGAGATACTCTAATAGAGCAGTCATCCTAATAGAACAGTCACCCTGAAAAGAATTCAAGAGATCAACTAGAAACTAGTAACCTGTATAGAGATCAGCTACAAACAAATTGCCCTGTAGAGAGTTCAGCTACAAAAAATTCACCCTGTAGAGAATTCAGCTAGAAGAAGTTACCTTGTAGGGAGTTCAACTACGTAGTTCAACTAGAAGTCACCTTGTAGAGAGTTCAGCTACAAACATATCTGGTACTAAATTATCAATCTTTGGTTTCCAAGAAAGAATCTTTTCAGAATATAATTAATACTCACTCTCCTGATGTCATTTTTGGTACAGAATCATGGCTCAAATCTAGTATAAAGAACAGTGAAGTCTTTCCAAGTGGTTATGTTGTCGAGCGAGCCGACGGCTACGGTGGTGTTTTTGTTGCCTGTCGTGATACCCTTACTACTCATGATATTCATCTCACTGCCTTGTCTTGTGAGTTAGTGGCTTGTCATATCCAACTAGCAGATCAATCATCACTTATTGCTTGCTCAGTTTACAGACCACCTTCTAGTGATGAATCTTACCTAGCAGAACTCTGTCGACAACTTAGAGCTATTCATATGAAATTCCCCAATTCTACATTATGGATTGCAGGAGACACTAACCTTCCTGATATAAACTGGGTAAATAATTGCACCACCGGTCACTCTTATCCTGTCACTCTAAACAACTCCTTCCTTGATTTCCTTAATGACAATGCACTTACAGTGTAGTCAAATAGTCAACACACCCACTAGAGGTCCAAACATATTAGACATTTTCATAACCAACAGACCTTCTTTAGTTGAGACATGTGACACTGTAGATGGTATCAGTGATCATGAAGCAGTTCTTGTTGTCTCATCCGTTGTAGCAAACCTCTCTTCTCCATCTAAAAGAATAATCTATCTGTGGGCCCAAGCTGACTTTAACATTATCCGAAGCAACATTCAAACACTTTGTGAGGACTTTCTTAATAACTATTCAACTTCGACTCCTGTTGATGTTTTATGGAATGAATTTCTGTCCATTTGTAATACCTGTATGGATTCAGTCCCAACCAAACTAATTTCTTCCAAATGTAAGCACCCTTGGATCAATAACTATATTAAGAGGCTGACCCGCAGAAAGCAGCGTGCATACAATCAAGCTAGACATTCTAACCTACCAACAGACTGGTCTAAGTATTACGATCTCAAAAGACAGTCCCAGCGCGAATGTCGTACAGCTTTTAACAGATATGTATCCAATCTTGTAGATCCTAACAAGAACACAATTACTAAATATTTGTGGTCTTTCATTAAGAATAAAAGGCAAGATTCTGTTGGAGTGGGCACCCTCAAACATCAGGGTGAAACATTTGTGGATGCTACAGGTAAAGCAAACCTCTTAGAAGATTATTTCTCATCTGTTTTCACCAAAGAAGATGTCACTCACCTTCCTACACTAAGTACTGATCCAACACCTAGTATACCACCAATTCAGATACATGTGGATGGCATATACCAACTACTATCAAACATCCAACAACATAAGGCATCCAGGCCTGACAACCTTCCTGCTCGTTTTCTTAAAGAAGTGGCATATGAAATCTCCCCAGCCTTATCATTGATCTTCCAGGCTTCTTTAGATCAAGGTACACTACCAAGTATCTGGAAATCTGCGAAGGTAGTTCCTATTTATAAGAAAGGTAATAAATCAGACCCATGCAACTATAGACCTGTGTCCCTTACATGTATCTGCTGCAAAATATTAGAGCATATAGTATATTCAAGTGTATCTAATCATTTAACATCCTTTAACATTCTATGCGATGAACAACACGGTTTCCGTCACAAAAGGAGTTGTGAAACACAATTAATTTCCACAGTAAATGACTTTGCCAAGTGTTTGAATCAAAAAGGCCAATGTGATGTACTTCTACTTGACTTGAGTAAGGCCTTTGATAAGGTTCCACATTCCCGACTCTACCTCAAGCTCCAACATTATGGGATTGATGGATCTATCCTATTGTGGATTAAGTCCTATTTAACTTGCAGATCCCAGTATGTAGTGCTAGAAGGGAAAAACAGCTACTCTAAACAAGTTCTCTCTGGTGTACCCCAAGGTACTGTACTTGCACCACTTCTGTTTTTATTGTATATAAATGATCTCCCTGCTTGTGTCAATAATAAAGTTAAATTGTATGCAGATGATGTCCTACTGTACTCCTACATACATTCCGAATCCGATTGTATAGCCCTACAACAGGACCTTGACAAACTTACTGAATGGGTTCATACTTGACTGATGGAATTTAACATTAAGAAATGTGAACACTTGAGAATTACCAATAAAAGAAATCCCATCATTTATAGCTATCATCTGGAGAATTCTATCATCTCTGAGGTTTCTCTCACAAAATATCTTGGGGTCACCATTGACCAGAAACTATCATGGAATGAACACATTCAAAGAGTCACTAGTGAAGCAAACCAGGTTAATGGATTTTTGCGTCATAATCTTCACCAATTCCCTGTTTCTGTTAAGAACAATTGTTACAAGATGATGGTCCGCCCCATTGTTGAATATGCATCCTCTGTCTGGGCCCCCCACACCCACACCAATATAAACCAACTTGAATCCATCCAAAGGAGAGCAGCCAGATTTTGCTACAATAATTTTTCTAGATTTAGTAGTGTAACAAGCATGATGTCATCATTAAATTTATCTACCCTCGAAGAAAGAAGAAACAAGTCTAAGATAACTACTATGTATAAGATAATTAATGGCAATCTAAGTATACCTACAAATGATCTAATACCTAATCATCGTCCATCAAGGGAAGGATATTATAAACAGCTTGTCACTATGATTGACTCCTATAAATTTTCCTTTTTCCCTTTTACAATCAGACTCTGGAACACACTCCCCCCCCCCCTTTGTAATTCACTCCCCTACTTTAGATGAGTTTTGTACCAACCTAAACATACATTATGATCACACCTGTGCACAACAATCTTTTTGATTTCTTCACAGTAACAAATATAATAATAATAATATAATAAATCGCCCTGTAGAGGGATCAGCTAGAAGAAGTTACCTTGTAGAGAGTTCAGCTACAAATAAACCATCATGTAGAGAGTTTAGCTGCAAACAAATCACCTGTAGAGAGTTCAGCTACAAAACAAATCACCATGTAGAAAGATCAGCTTGAAGAAGTCATCATGTAGAGAGTTCAGCTACTAACTAGTGACCCTGTAGAGACATCAGCTAGAAGAAGTTACCTTGTAGAGAGTTCAGCTACAAAGAAACCATTATGTAGAGAGTTGAACTACAAACAAGTGACCCTGCAGAGACATCAGCTAGAAGAAGTTACTTTGTAGAGAGTTCAGCTACAAAGAAGCCACCATGTAGAGAGTTCAGTTGTAAACAAATCACCCTGTAAAGAATTCAGCTAGAAACAAATCACCCTGTAGAGAGATCAGCTAGAAGAAGTTACCTTGAAGAGAGTTCAGCTACAAAGAAACCATCATGTAGAGAGTTCAGCTGCAAACAAATCACCTGTACAGAATTCAGTGATCCTGTAGAGAGATCAGCTAGAAGAAGTTATATACCTTGTAGAGAGTTCAGCTACAAACAAATCACCCTGTAGAGAGATCAGCTAGAAACAAGTGATCCTGTAGAGAGATCAGCTAGAAGAAATTACCTTGTAGATAGTTCAGCCACAAACAATTCACCCTGTAGAGAGATCAGCTAGAAGGACTCACCTTGTAGAGTGTTCGGTTACAAAGAAACCACCATGTAGAGTTCTGTATTTAATATATGTATTAATGTAATTTGTACATTTACTGATAAAATCAGAAATATTTAAAGTATTTAACATCTCCTTCATCTTTTCTTCCTGTGGTAAAGAAAAAAAGATAGGTTAAAAAAAGCCCCAAGGCCGACTTTATGGCCGGCTTTGGGATATACAAATACAAAAAGAAGTGAAATCCAATCCAAAACAGCCAAGCTGTAAAAAAGAAAGAGTGCGGCCCTCAAAAAGGCTATGTTGAAAAAAGATGTGAAATCAAAGGTGGCGGCCAAGAAATGGCTGTGATGGTAGGTTAATGGTAAAAATTTTAATAATGACAATTCAGGTGAATTTTGTGCCAAGACCAAGCAGCACCAAAATTCACCTGAATTGTTGTTATTAAATTTTTTGCCATTAACCTAATATCACAGCCATTTCTTGGCCGCCACCTTGGATTTCACATCTTTTTTCACCATAGCCTTTTTGAGGGCTGCACTCCTTTTTTACAGCTTGGCTGTTTTGGGTTGGATAACTATTGCATATTATATATTATACACAATATCACGGTTTTCATTTAAGACCAGTGTAACTCTTTGTATCTGCTACTGCTGCAGATCACATAATTACTGGAAACATTAGTTCACTAGTTTACATCAACAATATTGCTTTTGTAGTTCCCACTCCTACAGTCGGCATAACACCATCTGGTCCTATAAAAGGAGCTATGGTAGGTAGTCCTCAACATATCCAGTGTACAGTGAGTACAGTTAGTGGAGTGGAGTTGAGTTCAGTAATGATAAGTTGGATGGGACCAGGAGGAGACACTATCACAAATGATAGTAGAGTGACCATCAACCCAACCAGTGGTAGTGGTAACAATTACATTAGTAGTCTCCAGTTTATGTACCTGATGGAGAGGGATGAGGGTACATATGAGTGTAATGTGATGATACTGGAAACTAATGGATCAAGTTCTGTTAAAATGATTAACCCAATGGGTAAGTTAACCTAAATACATTTACATAGTTTGCGACATGCTGGTTGTCACCTGTAACATTCTGCCTGGCTTATAATCAAACTAGCACATAGTGATTTGTTGCTATGCCTATAGTATAAACTGTAAAATCACATAAAACATGTGCTGTTTTAATACAATTGGCATAATAGCCGTGGCATTTGGTAACAAGTGCACTATCTAGTTTCATAAAAGGATCCATACAAAAACAGACAAGTTGTGGACAAGGTGTGTGTGGCCTTCAAAAGTGGGGGTAAAAAAGTTGTGAAAGCAACCAAGATATGGCTTAACATCATTGCAGCCATTTTTTTTTTGATTTCACAACATTTTTCACCCAGGCTTTTGAAGGCTGCACCCTTTTTCACAGCTTGGCTGTTTTTTGCAGATTTCATTTCTTGTTGTACTCTATATGATCCCAAAGCCAACCTATGGCTAACCTTTGGGGTTTGTTTTTACCAATAAATCTGCAAACATAGTGATGATTATTGAAGACAGAAGAATTGTATATATTACATGTTTTATTTGACTATTTATTATTCTACTACTCTATATAGAGTACACAGTTTTTAAAGAAATTCTAGTAGAACACACATAGAATGTTCTTCAACAATCTAGAATTTCCATTGGAAGATTACTGTTAAGTAGATTTAAGCTAAAATTTTATATTTGTAAAACAGAAATTTAGTGAGGTGAACAACCATGATAGCAGTGGAAATGTTCAAGGATTTGGATGTTCAGTATGGATTTGTCTGGTTTGAACTCTGTTAAGTATTTTTTTGGCATTTTCCAAACACATTTTATCCTGTAATAACTGTTCTGTTAGAGTATCTGAACCCTTTTTGTTTTGTAACTCTGCATCTGCTACTCCTTGGTTTTTCAAAGCAGCGAAAGGCACTGCTACGATGGCTAGCTTATGTATACACAAAATTTCAAGTTATTCCATGACAAAAGTTTGATAATTTTTTACAAGAATATAAACTTTCATAGCACCATTTGTATTTATCAGATTCATTGCAAATTTAGTATGTATGTGAATTCACCTTTACATGCTCTTTATCTTTACCAAGTTTCAAAGTAACACATTTACATTTTTGCAAAGTGTGCGAAAAGTCCCTCATGAACCCTTTAAGAAGAAGAAAAAAAGAATCTAATCCAAAACAGCCAAGCTGTAAAAAAAGAGTGCGGCCCTGAGAAAGGCTATGGTGAAAAAAGATGTGAAATCCAAGGTGGCGGCCAAGAAATGGCTGTGATGGTAGGTTAATGGTAAAAATTTTAATAACGACAATTCAGGTGAATTTTGTGCCAAGACCAAGCGGCACCAAATTCACCTGAATTGTTGTTATTAAAATTTTTACCATTAACCTACCATCACAGCCATTTCTTGGCCGCCACCTTGGATTTCACATCTTTTTTCACCATAGCCTTTCTGAGGGCCGCACTCTTTTTTTACAGCTTGGCTGTTTTGGATTAGATTTCACTTCTTTTTGTATTTGTATACCTTAAAGCCGGCCATAAAGCCGGCCTATGGCCAGCTTTAGGGCTTTTTAACCTGTCATTTTTTCTTTACTACAGGAAGAAGAAAAGATGAAGCAGGGTGATTTCTTTGTAGCTAACCTCTCTGCAAGGTGATCCTTGTGGCTGATCTCTCTACCGGATGACTTGTTTGTAGCTGAACTCTCTACAGGGTGATTTGTTTGTAGCTGAACTCTCTACAAGGTGACTTCTTCTAGCTGATCTTTCTACAGGGTGATTTGTTTGTAGCTGAATTCTCTACAGGGCGATTTGTTTGCAGCTAAACTGCTACAATGTAACTTCTTCTAGCTGAACTCTCTACGGGTGGCTTGTTTCTAGCTGATCTCTCTACAGGGTGACTTGTTTCTAGCTGAACTCTCTACAGGGTGATTTGTTTGTAGCTGAACTCTCTACAAGGTAACTTCTTCTAGCTGATCTTTCTACAGGGTGATTTGTTTGTAGCTGAATTCTCTACAGGGTGATTTGTATGTAGCTGAATTCTCTACAAGGTGATTTGTTTGCAGCTAAACTGCTACAATGTAACTTCTTCTAGCTGAACTCTCTACGGGTGGCTTGTTTCTAGCTGATCTCTCTACAGGGTGACTTGTTTCTAGCTGAACTCTCTACAGGGTGATTTGTTTGTAGCTGAACTCTCTACAAGGTAACTTCTTCTAGCTGATCTTTCTACAAGGTGATTTGTTTGTAGCTGAATTCTCTACAGGGCAATTTGTTTGCAGCTGAACTCTCTACATGGTAGTTTCTTTGTAGCTGAACTCTCTACAGGGTGACTTCTTCTAGCTGAACTCTCTACAGGGTGACTTGTTTCTAGCTGATCTCTCTACAGGGTGACTTGTTTCTAGCTGAACTCTCTACAGGGTGATTTGTTTGTAGCTGAACTCTCTACAAGGTAACTTCTTCTAGCTGATCTTTCTACAGGGTGATTTGTTTGTCTCTACAGGGCAATTTGTTTGCAGCTGAACTCTCTACATGGTAGTTTCTTTGTAGCTGAACTCTCTACAATGTAACTTCTTCCAGCTGAACTCTCTAAAGGGTGACTTGTTTGTAGCTGAACCCTCTACAGCGTGATTTGTTTGTAGCTAAACTCTCTACAAGGTAACTTCTTCTAGCTGATCTTTCTACAAGGTGATTTGTCTGTAGCTGAATTCTCTACAGGGCAATTTGTTTGCTGCTGAACTCTCTACATGGTAGTTTCTTTGTAGCTGAACTCTCTACAATGTAACTTCTTCTAGCTGAACTCTCTACAGGGTGACTTGTTTCTAGCTGAACTCTCTACAGGGTGATTTGTTTGTAGCTGAACTCTCTACAAGGTAACTTCTTCTAGCTGAACTCTCTACAGGGTGACTTGTTTCTAGCTAATCTCTCTACAATGTAACTTCTTCTAGCTGAACTCTCTAGAGGGTGACTTGTTTGTAGCTGAACCCTCTACAGGGTGATTTGTTTGCAACTGAACTCTCTGCATGGTAGTTTCTTTGTAACCGAACTCTCTACAATGTAACTTCTTCTAGCTGAACTCTCTACAGGGTGATTTGTTAGTAGCTGAATTCTCTACAGGGCAATTTGTTTGCAGCTGAACTCTCTACATGGTAGTTTCTTTGTAGCTGAACTCTCTACAATGTGACTTCTTCTAGCTGAACTCTCTACAGGGTGACTTGTTTCTAGCTGATCTCTCTACAGGGTGACTTGTTTCTAGCTGAACTCTCTACAGGGTGACTTGTTTCTAGCTGAACTCTCTACAGGGTGATTTGTTTGTAGCTGAACTCTCTACAAGGTAACTTCTTCTAGCTGATCTTTCTACAGGGTGATTTGTTTGTCTCTACAGGGCAATTTGTTTGCAGCTGAACTCTCTACATGGTAGTTTCTTTGTAGCTGAACTCTCTACAATGTAACTTCTTCTAGCTGAACTCTCTACGGGTGACTTGTTTCTAGCTGATCTCTCTACAGGGTGACTTGTTTCTAGCTGAACTCTCTACAGGGTGATTTGTTTGTAGCTGAACTCTCTACAAGGTAACTTCTTCTAGCTGATCTTTCTACAGGGTGATTTGCTTGTCTCTACAGGGAAATTTGTTTGCAGCTGAACTCTCTACATGGTAGATTCTTTGTAGCTGAACTCTCTACAATGTAACTTCTTCCAGCTGAACTCTCTAAAGGGTGACTTGTTTGTAGCTGAACCCTCTACAGCGTGATTTGTTTGTTGCTAAACTCTCTACAAGGTAACTTCTTCTAGCTGATCTTTCTACAAGGTGATTTGTCTGTAGCTGAATTCTCTACAGGGCAATTTGTTTGCTGCTGAACTCTCTACATGGTAGTTTCTTTGTAGCTGAACTCTCTACAATGTAACTTCTTCTAGCTGAACTCTCTACAGGGTGACTTGTTTCTAGCTGAACTCTCTACAGGGTGATTTGTTTGTAGCTGAACTCTCTACAAGGTAACTTCTTCTAGCTGAACTCTCTACAGGGTGACTTGTTTCTAGCTGATCTCTCTACAATTTAACTTCTTCTAGCTGAACTCTCTAGAGGGTGACTTGTTTGTAGCTGAACCCTCTACAGGGTGATTTGTTTGCAGCTGAACTCTCTGCATGGTAGTTTCTTTGTAACCGAACTCTCTACAATGTAACTTCTTCTAGCTGAACTCTCTACAGGGTGATTTGTTAGTAGCTGAATTCTCTACAGGGCAATTTGTTTGCAGCTGAACTTTCTACATGGTAGTTTCTTTGTAGCTGAACTCTCTACAATGTGACTTCTTCTAGCTGAACTCTCTACAGGGTGACTTGTTTTTAGCTGATCTCTCTACAGGGTGACTTGTTTCTAGCTGAACTCTCTACAGGGTGATTTGTTTGTAGCTGAACTCTCTACAAGGTAACTTCTTCTAGCTGATCTTTCTACAAGGTGATTTGTCTGTAGCTGAATTCTCTACAGGGAAATTTGTTTGCTGCTGAACTCTGTACATGGTAGTTTCTTTGTAGCTGAACTTTCTACAATGTAACTTCTTCTAGCTGAACTCTCTACAGGATGACTTGTTTGTAGCTGAACTCTCTACAGGGTGATTTGTCTGTAGCTGAATTCTCTACAGGGAAATTTGTTTGCAGTTGAACTCTGTACATGGTAGTTTCTTTGTAGCTGAACTCTCTACAATGTAACTTCTTCTAGCTGAACTCTCTACAGGGTGACTTGTTTCTAGCTGATATCTCTACAATGTAACTTCTTCTAGCTGAACTCTCTAGAGGGTGACTTGTTTGTAGCTGAACCCTCTACAGGGTGATTTGTTTGCAGCTGAACTCTCTACATGGTAGTTTCTTTGTAACCGAACTCTCTACAATGTAACTTCTTCTAGCTGAACTCTCTACAGGATGACTTGTTTCTAGCTGATCTCTGTACAGGGTGACTTGTTCCTAGCTTAACTCTCTACAGGTGATTTGTTTGCAGCTGAACTCTCTTACATGGTGGTTTCTTTGTAGCTGAACTCTCTACAAAGTGACTTCTTCTAGCTGATCTATCTACAGGATGACTTGTTTCTAACTGAACTCTCTACAGTGTGATCTGTTCATAGCGGAACTTTCTACTGGGTGATTTGTTTGCAGCTAAACTCTTTGCATGATTGTTTCTTTGTAACTGAACTCTCTACAAGGTAACTTCTTCTAGCTGATCTCTCTACAGGGAAATTTGTTTGTAGCTGAATTCTCTACAGGGTGATTTATTTGAGCTGAACTCTCTACAGGATGACTTGTTTTTAGCTGATCTCTGTACAGGGTGACTTGTTCCTAGCTGAACTCTCTACAGGTGATTTGTTTGCAGCTGAACTCTCTTACATGGTGGTTTCTTTGTAGCTGAACTCTCTACAAAGTGACTTCTTCTAGCTGATCTATCTACAGGATGACTTGTTTCTAACTGAACTCTCTACAGTGTGATCTGTTCATAGCGGAACTTTCTACTGGGTGATTTGTTTGCAGCTAAACTCTTTGCATGATTGTTTCTTTGTAACTGAACTCTCTACAAGGTAACTTCTTCTAGCTGATCTGACTACAGGGTGACTTGTTTGTAGCTGAATTCCCTACAGAATAACTTGCAATGTAATATAACTGAGTAAATTATACATGCAGCTGAATGCTTTATTAGGGTGACTGTTCTATTAGAGTATCTCGATCTCGCATTTGCTGCACGTAGTTGCCTTTCGAATCATAACTCAGTGATTTGTAATCCGATTCTTCTGTACTACTGCAAGAACTTTCTATGATGATTATTCCAGCTACATACTGATTTTCAGCTCGTTGCTCTAAGCGGTTTGCCTGGTAGACACGAAAACTAATAGTTTTTGTATTCATAAAAATCGATCGCGTAATTTTGACACAGGTTGGGTTTTGTGTCATATCTCCATGGTCTTTATCCCGATTCCTTTCAAACCACAAAAAGGCACTCCTACGATGGTTGTTCCATCTACATATCAATTTTCAACTGATTCTTCCAAGGCGTTTACCCTGTAGGCGTGACAGACCTTCGACCTTATTTTACGCACATAATCGGTCATAACTCCGTGAATGTTCATCGGATTCCTACTAAAGTTGGTACGGAGATCCGCCTTAATGAGCCCTTTAAGTGTGCCAAATTTCAACCCAATCCGAGCACGCATTCGTGTTTTATGGCGAATTTTGCGAAGTGTGCGAAATGAAGAAGATGAAGAAGAAAAAAACGAAGAAATTAAAACGAAATTTTGTTCGCTCGTATCTCGGAAATGGCTAGAGCGATTTTCTTCAAATTTGGTATGTAGACTCCCCTAACTGGGCGGCACGTCTCTAGAAAATTTGGTTCCAATCGGATAAGGAATCACAGAGCTACATAGGTGTGAAAATTGCGTTTTCTTTCTTCCTGTTAATATACTCACGGTGTGGCGCGCCGGCTTCTTGGGCCGCACGACACACTATCGTGTGTCTTGATCTAGAAAAAAAACAAACGTTTGTCTGCCCGTATTTCATGAATGGCTAGATTAATGAAATTTATTATGTCACCTACCATACCCAGCAGACAGAAACAGTATGCTTTGTGGAAGGAACCATGGAGCTGTGCAAGAGTGAAAGTCACGTTTTCTTTCTTCCTATCAATATACACACAGTATGACATGCCAGCTTTCTTGGCGGCATGACAGACTACCATTTGTCTTGATTAATGGTTTGTAGTGCCTACAGGACAATCCACTTTTTAAGGGACAAAGTTAAAACTTAGCAGTGTTCATAGTCTCTCCATCACAGGTTAAGCCTTTTGTGGTTGCAAGTGAATCAGTCAAATGGTTATAGTTACAGTACCACAGGTATAATGCAAAAACCAAATATGTATGTGCTACAGTGTACGATCATTGTCATTAAATGTTCGTAAAGAAAATCACAACAAAAAACTTAAACACTAGTGATATCATAAGTTCATTAAATTAAAATTGACAATGCACATGTTAATATTGTTCTTTTCATGATATTAGCTACACTGTAAATACTCTTTAGAAAGGAAAAACGAGCCCCAAAACCTAGCTTAGGGGCTTGCAAATACAAAAAAGAAATGAAGATGAGAAAAAAGAGTTGTGAGTGAAAAAAGAAATAGAGTGAAAAAAAGAGTTGTGAAATCAGCAAAGAAATAGCTGTCATTTTAGTGACAATTGTAATCATTTGAAGTGCATCATTGAGCTTTGAATTCACAACTTTTTCATCCTAGCTGATGTACCCTTTTTCACTGCTTGGCTGGTTGATACATCGTGCAATGCACAGAATTTAATCACAAGGCAGGATAAGTGCACAAGAAACTTCACAGAAATTCCCAAAACATATTGAAATTGTGGCATGGTGATTGTTTGATCCAACCAAATCCCTTTCCTTCATCTTGCTTAAAATTCTTATGACTAGTGATGCACACATTAATTGGTTATTTATAATTATCAATGTATCAATCAATAGAATTCATGCGATTGCTCTTTGTATCCATTCCCAGATGTGTAATTCATTTTGGTAGTGTAAAATAAAAATGCAATTCAACATACATAAATTATATTATGCTATAGGTACATCCATTTCAAATGTTGCTGCCTTTATGATTAATACAGGAATTAGAAATGTACATGTTATTACAAATGAAATGGTATTACTACACTATGATGTTTTGAATTTAATAGTTGCTAATCCCTACAATGTCAGTTCATCTGCTCCCAACACTCAGATAGTCGGTCAGTCCCTAACACTGGAGTGTAGTGTAACTACTGTGAGAGGTATTACCAGTAGAGTGGATATTGTCTGGAGTAAAGATAGATCAATTATAAGCACACTCATTGGGATAAATATAAGTATGTCAAGAGGAAGCACTACAGAATATTCAGCAACCTACACCATCCCACAACTGGGCACAACTGATGATGGAAGAGTGTACCAGTGTGAGGTAGTGATCAACACCAGTCCACCAGTTATGGCTACAAGCACTATCACATTGAATGTCATAGGTCTGTTTAATACAAGTGTTTTGCACTTACTTCCAACAATATTTTGTAGTTCCTACTCCTGATGTTTCTATACTACCATTTGGTCCAATAACAGATGGTGTGGTAGGTAGTCCTCAAGAAATACACTGTACCGTGAGTACAGTTAGTGGAGTGGAGTTGAGTTCAGTAATGATAAGTTGGATGAGACCTGGAGGAGACACTATTACAAATAATAGTAGAGTGACCATCAGCCCAATTATTTCAATTAACAATAATTACATCAGCACTCTTGAGTTCACCTACCTGATGGAGGGAGATGAGGGTATATATACCTGTGATGTGATGATACTGGAAATGAATACATCAAATTTTATTGAAATAAAGAATCTCTCAAGTAAGTTAATTGTAAAATTTAAACCACGCTTTTTACGTAGTTGTTAGTAGATAATTGCTCTATTTTATTATATAGGTTACAAATGTCATAAGTAAAATCAAATTTTGCTTTGCGTACATACTTATATGACATGCTGTGAGTCTGCAAATATTTTTAATTCCTTGAAAGATTAATGACATATCATTGCCAAAACTTTGGTACTAATATATAATAATATTATTTATTTGTAAGACAGTTTATTTACATTTGAAACTTTAAATACATATACCACTTTCACACCTCACTTCAAAGGAAAGGTGTATAAGTGGTATAACAACACTGCTATCAGCATTCAGGAATGCATTAACAAGAAATGGAGTAGTATATTCAAGTTATATCCCTCCTAGGAGGGATATAACTCCTAGGAGGGATATAACTTGTATATACTACCACCTATTTTCATTAATGCATTCCAAGCTTTCTCAGAAATCATCCGATTTCTTTGATGAAACTGTGTGATCTCTGCTTTAATATAGTGACACTTCACAGGGTCGATAGTGGGTTTTAGTTTTGTAAAGTGAGCCAAACATAGATCATGGACTTGGGGAAGAAGATACATAGTTCATTGTTTTACTGAATGAAGTAGGTCACAGGTTAGTGTTTTGATTGCATTCTAGTCACGTGGTAATGTCCAGACACTGGGTGTAGCGCTTAATTGATTTGGCCATTAGTGTTTACATATATGTAGAAATGTAGGACTGTGACATTGTATAGATAATATAATTATTGTAGGTTAGGCGTTAGTTAGAATCTAATCCAAAACAGCCAAGCTGTAAAAAAAGGGTGCGGCCCTGAGAAAGGCTATGGTGAAAAAAGATGTGAAATCCAAGGTGGCGGCCAAGAAATGGCTGTGATGGTAGGTTAACGGTAAAAATTTTAATAACGACAATTCAAGTGAATTTTGTGCCAAGACCAAGCGGCACCAAATTCACTGAATTGTTGTTATTAAAATTTTTACCATTAACCTACCATCACAGCCATTTCTTGGCCGCCACCTTGGATTTCACATCTTTTTTCACCATAGCCTTTCTGAGGGCCGCACTCTTTTTTTACAGCTTGGCTGTTTTGGATTAGATTTCACTTCTTTTTGTATTTGTATACCCCAAAGCCGGCCTATGGCCGGCTTTAGGGCTTTTTAACCTGTCATTTTTTTCTTTACTACAGGAAGAAGAAAAGATGAAGCAGGATGATTTCTTTGTAGCTGACCTCTCTGTGATCCTTCTAGCTGATCCTTCTACTGGATGACTTGTTTGTAGCTGAACTCTCTACAGGGTGATTTGTTTGTAGCTGAACTCTCTACAAGGTAACTTCTTCTAGCTGATCTTTCTACAGGGTGATTTGTTTGTAGCTGAATTCTCTACGGGGCGATTTGTTTGCAGCTAAACTGCTGAACTCTCTACAATGTAACTTCTTCTAGCTAAACTCTCTACGGGTGGCTTGTTTCTAGCTGATCTCTCTACAGGGTGACTTGTTTGTAGCTGAACTCTCTACAAGGTGATTTGTTTGTAGCTGAACTTTCTACAAGGTAACTTCTTCTAGCTGATCTTTCTACAGGGTGATTTGTTTGTAGCTGAATTCTCTACAGGTCAATTTGTTTGCAGCTGAACTCTCTACATGGTAGTTTCTTTGTAGCCGAACTCTCTACAGTGTAACTTATTCTAGCTGAACTCTCTACGGGTGGCTTGTTTCTAGTTAATCTCTCTACAGGGTGACTTGTTTCTAGCTGAACTCTCTACAGGGTGATTTGTTTGTAGCTGAACTCTCTACAAGGTAACTTCTTCTAGCTGACCTTTCTACAGGGTGATTTGTTTGTAGCTGAATTCTCTACATGGTAGTTTCATTGTAGCTGAACTCTCTACAATGTAACTTCTTCTAGTTAAACTCTCTACGGGTGGCTTGTTTCTAGCTGATCTCTCTACAGGGTGACATGTTTGTAGCTGAACTCTCTACAAGGTGATTTGTTTGTAGCTGAACTCTCTACAAGGTAACTTCTTCTAGCTGATCTTTCTACAGGGTGATTTGTTTGTAGCTGAATTCTCTACAGGGCGATTTGTTTGCAGCTAAACTCTCTACATGGTAGTTTCTTTGTAGCTGAACTCTCTACAATGTAACTTCTTCTAGCTGAACTCTCTACAGGATGACTTGTTTCTAGCTGATCTCTCTACAGGGTGACTTGTTTGTAGCTGAGTTCTCTACAGGGTGATTTGTTTGTAGCTGAACTCTCTACAAGGTAACTTCTTCTAGCTGAACTCTCGACGGGTGGCTTGTTTCTAGCTGATCTCTCTACAGGTTGACTTGTTTCTAGCTGAACTCTCTACAGGGTGATTTGTTTGTAGCTGAACTCTCTACAAGGTAACTTCTTCTAGCTGACCTTTCTACAGGGTAATTTGTTTGTAGCTGAATTCTCTACAGGACGATTTGTTTGCAGCTGAACTCTCTATATGGTAGTTCCTTTGTAGCTGAACTCTCTACAGGGTGATTTGTTTGTAGCTGAACTCTCTACAAGGTAACGTCTTCTAGCTGATCTTTCTACAGGGTGATTTGTTTGTAGCTGAATTCTCTACAGGGTGATTTATTTGCAGCTGAACTCTCTACATGGTAGTTTCTTTGTAGCTGAACTCTCTACAATGTAACTTCTTCTAGCTGAACTCTCTACAGGATGACTTGTTTCTAGCTGATCTCTCTACAGGGTGACTTGTTTGTAGCTGAACTCTCTACAGGGTGATTTGTTTGTAGCTGAACTCTCTACAAGGTAATTTCTTCTAGCTGATCTTTCTACTGGGTGATTTGTTTGTAGCTGAATTCTCTACAGGCGATTTGTTTGCAGCTGAACTCTCTACATGGTAGTTTCTTTGCAGCCGAACTCTCTACAGTGTAACTTATTCTAGCTGAACTCTCTACGGGTGGCTTGTTTCTAGCTGATCTCTCTACAGAGTGTCTTGTTTCTAGCTGAACTCTCTACAGGGTGATTTGTTTGTAGCTGAACTCTCTACAAGGTAACTTCTTCTAGCTGACCTTTCTACAGGGTAATTTGTTTGTAGCTGAATTCTCTACAGGACGATTTGTTTGCAGCTGAACTCTCTATATGGTAGTTTCTTTGTAGCTGAACTCTCTACAGGGTGATTTGTTTGTAGCTGAACTCTCTACAAGGTAACTTCTTCTAGCTGATCTTTTTACAGGGTAATTTGTTTGTAGCTGAATTCTCTACAGGGCGATTTGTTTGCAGCTGAACTCTCTACATGGTAGTTTCTTTGTAGCTGAACTCTCTACAATGTAACTTCTTCTAGCTGAACTCTCTACATGGTGACTTGTTTGTAGCTGAACTCTCTACAGGGTGATTTGTTTGTAGTTGAACTCTCTACAAGGTAACTTCTTCTAGCTGATCTACTTTTCTACAGGGTGATTTGTTTGTAGCTGAATTCTCTACAGGGCGATTTATTTGCAGCTGAATTCTCTACATGGTAGTTTCTTTGTAGCTGAACTCTGTACAACGTAACTTCTTCTAGCTGAACTCTCTACAGGATGACTTGTTTCTAGCTGATCTCTCTACAGGGTGACTTGTTTGTAGCTGAACTTTCTACAGGGTGATTTGTTTGTAGCTGAACTCTCTACAAGGTAACTTCTTCTAGCTGATCTTTCTACAGGGCGATTTGTTTGTAGTTGAATTCTCTACAGGTGATTTGTTTGCAGCTGAACTCTTTTACATGGTGGTTTCTTTGTAGCTGAACTCTCTACAAAGTGACTTCTTCTAGCTGACCTATCTACAGGATGACTTGTTTCTAACTGAACTCTCTACAGTGTGATCTGTTAATAGCGGAACTTTCTACTGGGTGATTTGTTTGCAGCTAAACTCTTTGCATGATTGTTTCTTTGTAACTGAACTCTCTACAAGGTGACTTCTTCTAGCTGATCTCTCTACAGGATGACTTGTTTCTAACCGAACTCTCTACAGTGTGATCTGTTCATAGTGGAACTTTTTACTGGGTGATTTGTTTGTAGCTAAACTCTTTGCATGATTGTTTCTTTGTAACTGAACTCTCTACAAGGTAACTTCTTCTAGCTGATCTTTCTACAGGGCAATTTGTTTGTAGCTGAATTCTCTACAGGGTTATTTATTTGAGCTGAACTCTCTACATGATGGCTTATTTGTAGCTGAACTCTCTATTAGGTACCTTCTTCTAGCTGATCTGACTACAGGGTGACTTGTTTGTAGCTGAATTCCCTACAGAATAACTTACAATGTAATATAACTGAGTAAATTATAAATGCAGCTTAATGCTTTATTAGGGTGACTGTTCTATTAGAGTATCTCGATCTCGCATTTGCAGCACCTAGTTGCCTTTCGAATCATAACTCAGTGATTTGTAATCCGATTCTTCTGTACTACTGCAAGGACTTTCTATGATGATTATTCCAGCTACATACTGATTTTCAGCTCGTTGCTCTAAGCGGTTTGCCTGGTAGATACGAAAACTAATAGTTTTTTATTCATAAAAATCGATCGCGTAATTTTGACACAGGTTGGGTTTCGTGTCATATCTCCGTGGTCTTTATCCCGATTCCTTTCAAACCACAAAAAGGCACTCCTACGATGGTTGCTCCATCTACATATCAATTTTGAACTGATTCCTCCAAGGCGTGTACCCTGTAGGCGTGACAGACCTTCGACCTTATTTTACGCAAATAATCGGTCATAACTCCGTGAATGTTCATCGGATTCCTACTAAAGTTGGTACGGAGATCCGCCTTAATGAGCCCTTTAAGTGTGCCAAATTTCAGCCCAATCCGAGCACGCATTCGTGTTTTATGGCGAATTTTGCGAAGTGTGCGAAATGAAGAAGATGAAGAAGAAGAAGAAGAAAAAAACGAAGAAATTAAAACGAAATTTTGTTCGCTCGTATCTCGGAAATGGCTGGAGCGATTTTCTTCAAATTTGGTATGTAGACTCCCCTAACTGGGCGGCACGTCTCTAGCAAATTTGGTTCCAATCGGATAAGGGATCACAGAGCTACATAGGTGTGAAAATTGCGTTTTCTTTCTTCCTGTTAATATACTCACGGTGTGGCGCGCCGGCTTCTTGGGCCGCACGACACACTATCGTGTGTCTTGATATACTGTTGGAAGATCACGTGTGAAAGTATTGAGATTGTAGACGTGTGTATTGAGAATCCATTGAGTCTTTGACAATCCTGATGTGGATTGAGCCGTACCTACTACCGTTGCCTTCACACATCCGCACAATATATTCACTGTTTTAGTTTATTCATGGCTAGTAAAGTAAGTACTTTAATGCACTTGAATCATCTTTATATTGCTGTTTTGACACCTGACGTGATGTCGCACACGCATAGTGACTGGGCGTGGCACTTCAATTGACTAGGTCATTATAGTGCTGTAAACATATTCACTACTTTAGTTTATTCATGGCTAGTATAGTAAGTACTTTATAGTGCACTTAAACTTCATTATGAGCTGTTCAGCTCGCATTTGGGCTTCCTGTGTTTAATTGTGTACCTATAATTGAAGCGATCTGCATGCTTATGTCGGTACACTTATGTTCAGCCTCTCAGCAGAGCTTTGTCATTGCTATTACGACGTTATCCACAATCGAAATTCACATGGTTCCATATAAATAAACTTGCAAAACATTCCTGCAGTTTCCCACAATTGCAGGTGATTCACCCAAGTGGAATATATTAGTTGTAACATGGGCACTTGTGATTTGACTGAAATATATGCACTCGCACTCGGGCTGTGCCCACTTGTTCATTATGTATGTTTAGACCACAGCAGCATAAAATACTGGAATTTCATTGGCTACATACAGGTATCTAAATCCTGTAAATCCCTTGTTTTTATCTCAATGGATCCCTGTCTATGCATGGGGTAATACAGACATGGCAATTAAGTGTAGAGGTGTGTGATGACTAATTTAGACATATCTGGATATTTCCTTTGAACTTATCTCGATTGCCTAACATATCTCGATAATTAATTATTTATTTTAGTAAACTACCAATATTGTAACCAGTAAAGTGAGCAAATTTCAATTAGAAGAATATAAAAAAGTAAAAATGTTAGTCTAAAAACTGTTCCCAAATGGTAGGAGAGTTGGAGCCCCCTGGAGGTACCTACATCATCAGGTATACAAATAATTTACGGAAGTTTACTATTATCTAGATTAATAAACCTATCATCCTTGTCTCGATAAGTTTCACGATATCTAGATAATTGAATATAATTGTCTAGATAATCGCACACCTCTAATTAAGTGCCTGTGATATTGGCAATGTATGGGTATTTAACTGTACAGCATGTACTGTACTGATTTGAGGGAAGTGTAATGGACTTGTTTCTACTAATTAATGCTGTGTTTCTCATGTTACAAGTAGCTGTGTAGGTACAAAAACAAGCTGTAGTCTAACATATTAAGTTAGACATTGAAACACAGGATTCCATGGAATTTAGAAACCCTCAAGCCCTGTAGTGGCATCTTTGTATCGCTTTGGTGCCACAACACAGGGCCTTTGGGTTACTAAATTCCATAGAATCCTGTGCTCCACTATTTACTATGTAAATGCTTAATTACCGAGTGCCTTAGGGAGAGGCAAGTAATCTTGCAACTTTTTGACTTTTCTATTTAATTGAATTGGATGATGTAATGTGGTAAGGGTTTTTGCACAATCCACTATGCAACAAGTCTTACTGTAGGCCTGGTCAGCTTTTGCTGAAAAGCAGCCTTACAAAAGCAGAAGTATTTACATATGTGGTATTTAATTAAACAATTTGTTGCTGGTCTGTGGTGACAAGCAAACTTCAGGTTTAAACACCAGCCTACTTGCACTTGTCAGCTATGAAAGTGTAAAATTTATATGTATTTATAACATGTTTTCCAGTGTTACCTTTGACTTGTGGGCTGCATGAAATATTCAATAACTCAACTGTTTTCCTGTTGTACTTGAGTGTGTACATAAGTTATGGCAGTGTTAGACTACAGTGTACTTTTGGCACTTAATCCTTGGTGTATGGTTCAGACTAGAAAAGATTCTGATAAGACTGAGTGTTAATTATTGTGATAAGCGTAGTGAAGCATCTGAGTACACAATGCAATTTAAACATTGTATGTCATAGTTTTGCAATGCATGCAGTATATGTTAAGTATTCACTGGTTAAGTGCAAAACTGCAATAAGATTACGAGTTATATCAGCAAGTCCTCTGGTAGTTTGGTAAATGAGATTACTGAATCTACTGTTCACAAGGAACTGGATAGTGCCATAGGTCAGTTGAATCAGTTTAAGTTCTCACTGACACAACGAACAATTTTCAACAACCCCTAAATTTGCCCATACATCATGATCATATACTGTAGACATATGCCATTCTACCACATTAAATTCACCTATAGAAATTTGCACTTGTAATCTACATTATTTTCAGAACAATTTATGCCCGTTTATAGTACACTTGAGTCATACAATGTGCATTTGTATCATCAAGTTTTCAACAGTTATGTTATATACATTGCAAATGTTAGCAAGTAGGCTAAACTTTTATCAGTCATATAAGACTTTTTGTGTGAATTTTTACCAAGATGTAATGGATGGTTACTTTCATTGCTATAGTGCCCACAACTTATGGTTTAAGTCTAAATGCAGATCATGTTCAGATAGTTGGTCAGTCACTAACACTGGAGTGTAGTGTGACTACAGTGAGAGGTATCACCAGTAGAGTGGATATTGTATGGAGTAGTGATGATAGAGTTCTCAACCAAGACCATAACATTGCCAAAGATTCCATCACACAAAACTTTGCTATATATTCTAGCACTTACATCATTTCACCATTGAGTGTTAGCGATGATGGCAGGACATATCGGTGTGAGGCTATAATCAATTCCAAACCACCAGTTAAAGTTAATGACAATGTCACATTGGATGTTACTGGTATGTAATGAATTGTATACATACCAAGTTAAGCAATATTTTAATAGTTCCTACACCCATTATCACCATAACAACATTTTGTCCTATACAAGGAGCTATGGTAGGTAGTCCTCAAGATATCCAGTGTACAGTGAGTACAGTTAGTGGAGTGGAGTTGAGTTCAGTAATGATAAGTTGGATGGGACCTGGAGGAGACACTATTACAAATGATAGTAGAGTGACCATCAGCCCAACCAGTGGTAGTGGTAACAATTACACGAGTAGTCTCCAGTTTATGTACCTGATGGAGGGAGATGAGGGTACATATGAGTGTAACGTGATAATACTGGACACTACTGAATCAAGCTCAATGGAAATGAAGAGTCTTACTAGTAAGGATGTAAAAGCTAAATGTGTATATACATACATTAGTTCCACATAATAGCTTGTGTGTGATGATCTAGATGTAGATATATTGGAATGTTTAAAATTGTTCTGGAAAGTGAGGTACATGAAGTACTGTACAAAAGTAACCCTCTAAATATTTACTATGTGTTAGCAGTACAAAAGATGGAAACAGCAAGGAGTAGGGATAGTTTCCTCTGAGAATTAATGATAGTGTTCAAACTTATTTGACTGTAGGAGTAAGGCCTTACCAAATCTTATTTCTCGGAACAGTTTGCCGCAAATTTCCACTCTGATGATCCACATAAACTCCATTTTCCTTAGCCCGGTGCACCCATCAATTTTTCTATCTATTATAACTATCTTCAATTCAAATACACTAAAATTTGTATATTTAACGGTAGTATTACTTTTATAAATACTGTAGCTGTTTCCTCTGGCTGTGGGCACATGGTGCCCATAGACCTTTAATGCAGCTCTTTTCCTGCATTAGAATCAGTTAATCTTATGTTTCATGAATTATGTTTCATGAAATGAAAAATCTTGTTTGAAAAATTTAATCTTGTTTCATGTTTACCTCCAGCAGGTTGAAAAATAAGTGAAGCTGTCAATTATTTCAGCTATACCTGACTGTTTGTACTCTGATCAGCTACACTGGTAGGCTTCTACCAGTAGAAAATACATGCATGCTGCTTAAATACAACAGTGGCTCCACAATGTACAGTGACGTCCACCTTAGTCACACTGACATTAGTATTAATCTCAATCAGTGACACCAGTAGGCTCCCACCAGCGAACACACACTGACACTTATTAATCACACTGGTAGGCCAAAAAACACCTCACACAGTGTTAGTCCAAGTGACACTTATCAACAAATTGGAAATAACTGCACCATTACAATGATCACTACCATCAGACCTGGAGAGTAAAGTTTTTACCCAAGTTCAGACCTGGGTAAAAACATACACAATAACAATCTTGATGGCATTGCCCTATGAAGAGAAACATGGCATTAACATACATTAATTTTGTTAAACGTCCTATCAATTAAATGTTTCCAAGAAATGTAACTATGCATACGTCACAAACACATACCTGTACACACATGTGTGTATAATAATATTTCATTGTAATCCACTACAATACATGTATAATCATTTTTACTGCTACACCTAATCCAGAAAGTGAAATGTATATAATAAACTCAGCATTTATGAACAAGACAAGGGGTGAATTGTAGAAAGAGAAGCTCCTCCATATATGGATGCTGCACACGCTTGGCGTACATGTGTTGAAGTAATGAATTAATTGATAAGTTGTCATGCAACAATTGCACATGCGTTGTCTCTAACCTGTTTCCACTTTATGCAATACTAGACACCACAGCCACTATGTTTGTTGCTCCATTAACTTATAAATTGTAAACTTCATTTAAATGGCTGTTCTTTTAGAGTATTTCAACCTTTGCAGGTGTATGAGTTATGGCTCATTGAAAAAAGTAAATCCTCTTTACTTTAAACCTATGATTACTTAACAATATTAAGGAGTCTATAGCCATAATATCACTATTTTAAAATGATCACCTGGTTTTAATTTATTTTTGGTTTTGCCCCAAAACATTGACCCTTTGTATCTGAAACATAAAATCAATTTGTTATGGCTTACTAAAATTAGAACAGTTTAGATTGATATACTGCAATGGAACCATCAAATACTCTAATAAAACATCCATAATTATTTCATCCAAGATTTTCTAGCTGAAAAAGACTGGTGCATCAACTGTAATCGAACCTCTCTGCACTTCTTATTACTGTGTCAAGCATTCTACTGTACCAAAGTTGAAGAGCTATGCTTTTCATGTCTTTAATTCTTAGACATGGCTGCAATCATGAAATGGCCTTACTAAATACTGTATAAAATTATGTATACATGATGTAGCAGTACCAAATTATGGCATCCATAGAATGTTATAAGGAATGATTATTATATCTATACTGTAGACTCTGGTTGTTAAGTGCATGCTCTTATAATTATTGAAGGATTTTTGTCAAATTCACTATGCTTGTCAAGTGCATGCTAGCCACAAGGAGTTTCTTCTGCTTAGCAATATTCGTGTTGGCTCATTTTATAAGTGATTTGGACACCAGGATTCAGTCAAGTAATTTGTTCCATCGAGCAAATAGCAACCCTAGGGAGTTGGGTGTGGCTATTTTCATTACAGGTGGTCAATCAAGTGGTAGTATTTGGTCAATACATCACTGGTTAGACTCAAAGTGTACTGCGATGCTTCTGGTTTGTTCTAATGGTGTTCTGCTTCCAAATTATAATTATAGCATGAGCTTGCACAGGCCCGTAGCCAGGGGGGGTTCGGGGGGTTCTGAAGAACCGCCCTCTTGGAAAAAAGGTCCACAATTTCAGTAAAATGGTCCACAATTTTAGCAAAAAGGTCAACCAAAAAGGTCACAATTTTAGTATACAAGTCCCAATTTTCAGGAGCAAAAGTCCATTAGCTACAGTTTACTAGATACTACTAATAAGAAGCTAAATTAAGTGCTCTGAGTAACTAATTCAGTGCTTGTATTAAATGCAATGCAAGATCGAGATACTCTAATAGAACAGTCAACCACTCTAATAGAACAATCACTCTAATAGAACAGTCACAATTACATTTTCTTTTAAAAGCTATACTTAATTTACATGTAGATTGTCTAAACCGAGCTTTCATTAAAATATAAGATTATGGTGGACAAGCCCCTCCATGCAGAGCCCACGAATAGCATCCATGCTTCAACTCCATGCAATGTGTTGTTTCTCATTCTTATTTACTGTGACATTCCAATATATTATATTTAGACACATGCATGTGCAGATGTGCATGATATAATTACAGTAGCAGTAGAGACTAGAGATATTTTTCCAGATATCATCCATACAGCTGGTCTTCAGTTTACCGATTATTTTTATTGACTGAAATGCCACTAAATTCAACCTTTTAGCATCTATTTTCAAAATATTTTCTGGGAGGGCATGCCCCCAGACCCCCCTAGATTGGGTGTGCTTCGCACACCCAGTCTCAGTACCTTTATTAATCATCATGCAAGTAAAGGTCCACTTTTGGTCAAAAAGAACCCCCCTTTCAAAATCCCTGGCTACGGGCCTGTTGCAGCAGTGACTTCAACTACATTTGCTCAACAAACAGTTGTCTACTGCAAATATGCCAAGTGCGCTTAACAGGAAATAATTATGCCGTTAATAACCATGTGTGCCTAATATCTAGTGTCTAATATTGTCTGTGGTATGTGTAATGGTGTTTAACCAAGTTGCCTTCAGGCTCATGTTAAATTTTCATCTGCAAACTATTTGATGACTTTAATGTTGTAATGAGTGTATCTATTCAACTATCTACAAACTGAACATGTGTTTGTGTGTGTGTGTGTGTGTGTGTGTGTGTGTGTGTGTGTGTGTGTGTGTGTGTGTGTGTGTGTGTGTGTGTGTGTGTGTGTGTGTGTCCAGGTGCCTTTACTTTAGCATTATTGAACAAGTTGACTTGGTGCTTATAGTGCACCTCTTTAATAAGGACTCCTTTTAAAGTGATAATCATAGCCAAGGATTGAACAGATAAATTATTGTAGCCATATTATTCATAGTGTGGTAGCCTTAGAACATACAGCAATAGCTAACTGATAAAACAGGTCACATATAGGGACCAGTCTATTTTGCTTTTTTTTCTACCTATTTTTCTTTCCAGCAATTCTTTCATTTTTCACCTATTATGCTCCATATTTTGCTCAAGAATTATAAATTTTGCTCAGCACTGATCTTTGTTAATTGAATATTTCCAAGTGCAAAGCTACAGTTTCGCCTTAAAGTGACTGTTCTATTAGAGTATCTCGATCAGAAATTATTTCTAACATTTAAAGCAAGAAGCCAGCTAATATTGCATAACATGTGTGACTGTTTTATTAGGGTAGCTCGATAGTCACTCGCTGTTCTTGTAACAATTAGCTATGCATTGTTGATATTTTAGCGTGTCTGACTGTTCTATTAGAGTATCTTGATCTTTTGTGAAATTTTTATGTCCACTTCACAAAAATTTCACCTATTATGCTAGCATTTTGCTCATTGCTTTTACCCAACCATTATGCCAAAAATTTTGCTGGCAAAATCGACGGGTCCCTAGTCACATAACATCAAACCTGATTGTGAATATTGTAAAGTTTATTATATTTATCTTTTTGCAATAGTACCAATTCCTGCCAGCATGACTGTAACTGCTCCTAACACTCAGATAGTTGGTCAGCCACTAACACTGGAGTGTAGTGTGACTGCTGTGAGAGGTATCACCAGTAGAGTGGATATTGTGTGGAGTAGTGATGGTGTAGAACTCAAGAGAACAGAAACTCCTAACATTACCTCCACAACAGATGACATGATAGAATACATGGATGTGTACACTATTACACTATTGAAGGATACTGACATTAATAGAACATATCAGTGTGAGATGGTGATTAATAATATTCCTCCTATGATGGTTAATAGTGATGTCACACTGGGTGTTACTGGTAAGCATTTTTCAATTAAATAATATAAATAGATTTTTATACCTCTAAGGAAATCTTATACTTTTATATTGTACCAAATTCATGCTGCTAATGTCTTAAATTTTATTAGGCACCAATACAATCACTTTACAAACTCTAGTCGTATCTACCTATGCATCTCAAACTGTTTTCAGTTAACATCAGAGGCATTTAAATAATGCTGTTATTGCTGCTGAATTGAAAACTTATTGGGTCTGCCCTTGGAAGCTGCAATTCTGTCAGCCTGCAAGAGTGTGAGGGGCATACTATACAAATAAACTCTGTGTAGGCTAGGGCCTGGCCCTAGACAATAGCAATTTTAGATAAGTAGGTTAGCATGTGTGAGATGTGTGCTTTCTTCGTTATTATATATAGAGTGTTGCCCTATTTATAATAAACTTTGCGCCAGTGATTAATACTTTCATCCATTCGCTTGCCATCTTAATGTAAAGACTTGTAATTTCTACCTACACTTGAGAATGCTACCTAAATAGGCAAAAACTCTAGAGGCATTACACTGGAAAATGGACTCCCTTAAGGACCTATCACAGTTTTGTTCATCTGTGAAGATGAATAGGTAAAATTGTTAAAGCCATGGCTATAGTTTGTCCTGATAGCTGAGAAAACATGTAAAAGGAAACATTGGGTTTTTCTCAAGCGAATGACGCTTCATCTAACTAGATGATTGGTGATAAAAAAGATCAGACTATACACTTTTATGGAAAGGATACAGTAAAATTTGATAACTCATAAAATAAAATGTCAGATATTTGGATGAAAAGATTTAAAAGTATTTTCGGTGGGTCAAGTAGTACTATAAGTGAGCCAAATTTCAAGATCTTGCATAATTCCATCACATGGTTATTAAAATATTTTTAGGTAACAGCTCGATGTGAACATACAAATGCTATAATGGGTTACTACCACTGCTTGAAGTTTCTTAGTTTACTAGAGTGGTATATCCCCAGTATATGGAACAGTTAATTGTTTGGAATTTTAATAGTTTTTCAGTAAACCCGCATTCACTGATGTCTTACTGAGAGTTTAAAACTTAGTAAAACAATTATGTTCCATATACTTAAAGTTACTGAAATCTTACTATCAGTATAACTGGGTACAACTACAGTAAAGCAGCTTAACAAATTAGTAAACTAAGGATCTTCAAGCAGTGTACCTTATAAAGTAAATAATTATTGCTTACCTGAGAATTACTAATATGCCATTATGGTCAAGTGACTGAAGTGCTAAAATAAGTGCTTGAACAATTATAATCAATGAACAGTTTATCAGGTGTAACAATCCAACCAGAAAATCTCTCTGATATCTATGTACGTACTAAAATTGTATAATTTCAAAGCACAATAAATTTATGATTTTATTATTTCATCATACAGTAGAATAAATTTTAAAAAGGGAAATGCAAGATGTTTTGTGCTACAAACAATGACATATATCCTTATAGAAACAGTGTCATTCAAATTCATGCAGGACATGGACCAAATTTATATAGGGTACATACATGTTCTTGTTAAATGGTCCTGATTCAGAAGAAGCAAAAAGATTTACAGCCAACGCATTTACCATAAACTTTATACATAGGAAGTGTAGAGTACTTTACTTAATATTGTGTAATTTCTTCTTAGTACCCACCCCCAGCATAGTTTTTACTGTTCCAAGTTCTCAGATAGTTGGTCAGTCACTAACACTGGAGTGTAGTGTGACTACTGTGAGAGGTATCACCAGTAGAGTGGATATTGTGTGGAGAAGGAATGGTGAGGTAGTTCACATCAAAGAAGGATTCTCTGCTAATTTTACAACAAAAGATACAATTGTGTACACAGACCTATATACCATCACTCAACTGAACACTAGTGATGATAGTACAATATATCAGTGTGATGCTGTGATCAATATTCATCCAAAAGTCATTACTAGCAGACTGGTGATCTTGGATATCACTGGTATGTGCATAACTAGTTCACAATGTTCTGGAATATGTATACTGACATTGCATGTCTCGGACCACACACACACACACACACACACACACACACACACACACACACACACACACACACACACACACACACACACACACACACACACACACACACACACACACACACACACACACACACACACACACACACACACACACACACACACACACACACACACACACACACACACACACACACACACACACACACACACACACACACACACACACACACACACACACACACACACACACACACACAAAGTAAAATCAATAGTAGTTAGGCATTTAATTTTGAAATTTGTGTAGCTGTTTATATTACCACACAAAAACAGCCAAGCTGTGAAAAAAAGGTGTGGCCATGGTCTCAAAAGCCTTGGTGAAAAAAGTTGTGAAATCAAATGTGGTAGCTAAGAAATGGCTGCAATGATGTTAATGCTAATACATTTTAACAATACACACAGCCATTATTAAAATTGGTTATATGCCTGCATATATGGTGCTACTTACATGTGTTTTGACCAATAAAATACAACAACATGTCTCCAAACTTTACTGTATGTGTTTAAGTGCATACATGTATGCAACAGTGAAGAAATAAAACTATTGTTTAGTGGACAATGCTACTTTACAGAAGTATGCATCAATTATACATTGTTTTTCCAATGCTGGCAGAAATTAGTCCTGTGGTATAGCAAAGGTTGTTTGCAAGCATGAAAAGTAAATGGGTATCTAAGCAAAAGAGAATAAAATCATTAATGCCACCATTTGACAGTAACAGAAATAACTTTAGTTGATATGCAAATCCAGCCTAGGGTCATGACTCTTGTACACGTCCAGATGCGTGTATATGGATGTGTGGCACAGTTTCCAATTCATGTAAATGACACCACACAAAAACAGCCAAGCTGTGAAAAAAGTGGTGCGGCCTTATAAAGCCTGGGTGACAAAAGTTGTGAAATCAGTGGTGGTAGCCAAGAAATAGCTGCGATGATGTTAATGCTAATAAATTTTAACAATACACACAACCATTATTAAATTTTTTTAGGATTAACATCATTGCAGCCATTTCTCAGCCGCCACCTTTGATTTCACAACTTTTTTCATCCAGGCTTTTTAGGGCCGCATCATATTTTCACAGCTTGGCTGTTTTGTGTGGATTTCACTTCTTTTTGTACTTTATAAGACCCAAAACCAGACTATGGCTGAATTAGAGGTTTTTTTACTCTCATTTCTTCTTTTCTATGTAGACACAATGATGATTATTGAAGATAGACTTATAATTTATGTATTGTATTGCATGATTTACTTCAGTATTTGATAATATTTTTGTAATACCCTAATAGAATGCACAACTTTTGAGGACTTCTAATAGAACATACATAGAATGTTCAGTGGTGTAGCTAGCCCTGAAGGATTGGTTGGGCACCAACAGCAATCATGATGTGCAAAGCTACATGCACAGCATGCTTTGCATGCTAATGCTATGGGGATCTGGGGGCATGCCCCCAGGAAAGATTTTGAAGTTAGACCCTCTAAAGTTGAATTCAGTTAATCGTTCACTATCACACTAATATTATCTAATCCAAAACAGCCAAGCTGTAAAAAAAGTGTGCGGCCCTCATAAAGGCTATGGTGAAAAAAGATGTGAAATCCAAGGTGGCGGCCAAGAAATGGCTGTGATGGTAGGTTAATGGTAAAAATTTTAATAACGACAATTCAGGTGAATTTTGTGCCAATTGCAAGCGGCACCAAAATTCACCTGTATTGTTGTTATTAAAATTTTTACCATTAACCTACCATCACAGCCATTTCTTGGTCGCCACCTTGGATTTCACATCTTTTTTCACCATAGCCTTTATGAGGGCCGCACACTTTTTTTACAGCTTGGCTGTTTTGGATTAGATTTCATTTCTTTTTGTATTTGTATACCCCAAAGCCATAGGCCAGCTTTGGGACTTTTTTAACCTATGTTTTTTTCTTTACTACAGGAAGAAGAAAAGGTGAAGTAGATGTACTTTAAATATTTTATCAGTAAATGTACAAATTATATATACTGTATAATACATATGTGACCGGATTTGCGAAAAGGGGTCTTCCACACACATCCAATTTGCCAACTTTGACAATTGATAACTTCAGATTGGAAAGAGCTATTGCCTTGAATTTTGGACAGTGATGAGCACCACTATAGCTGAACACGTTGTGAAATTGTCAGGGTAATATGTTACTTGAACACTGAGTTATGGTCTCCAACGGTTACTGAATTGGATGTGTGTGGAAGACCCCTTTTCACAAATCCGGTCACATAATATTATATTGATTACAGAAATCTCCATGGTGGTTTCTTTGTAACTGAACACTCTACAAGGTGACTTCTTCTAATTGCTCTCTCTACAGGGTGAATTGTTTGTAGCTGAACGATCTACAAGGTAACTTCTTCTAGCTGATCTCTCTACAGGGTGATGTGTTTGTAGCTGAATTCTGTATAGGTGATTTGTTTGCAGCTGAGCTCTTTACAGAATGGTTTCTTTGTAGCTGAACTCTCTAAAAGGTAACTTCTTCTAACTGATCTCTCTACAGGGTGATTTGTTTGTAGCTGAAATCCCTACAAGGTAACTTCTTCTAGCTGATCTTTCTACAAGGCGATTTGTTTGTAGCTGAGTTCTCTACAGGGTGTTTGTTTGCAGCTGAATTCTCTACATGGTGGTTTCTTTATAGCTGAACTCTCTACAAGGTGACTTCTTCTAGCTGATCTCTCTACAGGGTGATTTGTTTGTAGCTGAACTCTCTACAAGGCGATACTTCTAGGTGATCTCTCTACAGGATTCCTTGTTTCTAACTGAACTCTCAACAGGGTGATCTGTTCATAGCTGAACTTTCTACTGGGTGATTTGTTTGCAGCTGAACTCTCTAAACGGTGGTTTCTTTGTAGCTGAACTCTCTACAACGTGACTTCTTCTAGCTGAACTCTCTACAAGGTGACTTGTTTCTAGCTGATCTCTCTACAGGGTGACTTGTTTCTAGCTGAACTCTCTACAGGTGATTTGCTTGTAGCTGAACTCTCTACATGGTGGTTTCGTTGTAGCTGAACTCTCTACAAGGTAACTTCTTCTAGCTGATCTTTTTACACTGCATATTTGTTTGTAGCTGAGTTCTCTACAGGGTGATTTGTTTGCAGCTGAACTCTCTACATGGGAGTTTCATTGTAGCTGAACTCTCTAAAATGTGACTTCTTCTAGCTGAACTCTCTACAGGGTGACTTGTTTCTAGCTGAACTCTCTATAGGTGATTTGTTTGCAGCTAAACTCTCTACATGGTGGTTTCTTTGTAGCTGAACTCTCTACAAGGTAACTTCTTCTAGCCGATCTTTCTACAAGGTGATTGAGTTTTTTGCAGCTGAACTCTTTACATGATGGTTACTTTGTAGCTGAACTCTCTAAAAGGTGACTTCTTCTAGCTGAACTCTCTACAGGATGATTTGTTTGCAGCTGAACTCTCTATGTGGTGGTTTCTTTGTAGCTGAACTCTCTACAATGTGACTTCTTCTAGCTGATCCCTCCACAGGGTGACTTGTTTCTAGCTGAACTCTCTACAATTGATTTGTTTGCAGCTGAACTCTCTACATGGTGGTTTCTTTGTAGCTGAACTCTCTACAAGGTAACTTCTTCTAGCTGATCTTTCTACAGGGTGATTTGTTTGTAGCTGAATTCTCTACAGGGTGATTTATTTGCAGCTTAACTCTCTACAAGGTGACTTCTTCTAGCTGAACTCTCAACAGAGTGATTGATTTTTTTTGCAGCTGAACTCTCTACATGGTGGTTTCTTTGTAACTGAACTCTCTACAGGGTGATTTGTTTGTAGCTGAACTCTCTACATGGTGATTTGTTTGTAGCTGAACTCTCTACAGGGTGATCTGTTCATAGCTGAACTCCCTATAAGGTAACATCTTCTAGCTAATCTTTCTACAGGGCGATTTGTTTGTAGCTGAGTTCTCTACAGGGTGATTTGTTTGCAGCTGAACTCTACATGGTAGTTTCTTTGTAGCTCTACAATGTGACTTCTTCTAGCTGAACTCTCTACAAGGTGACTTGTTTCTAGCTGATCTCTCTACAGGGTGACTTGTTTCTAGCTGAACTCTCTACAGGTGATTTGTTTGCAGCTGAACTCTCTACATGGTTTATTTCTTTGTAACTGAACTCCCTGCAAGGTGACTTCTTCTAGCTGATCTCTCTACAGGGAGATTTGTTTGTAGCTTAACTCTCTACAGGTGATTTGTTTGCAGCTGAACTCTCTACATGATGGTTTCTTTGTAGCTGAACTCTCTACAAGGTAATTTCTTCTAGCTGATCTCTCTACAGGCCGATTTGTTTGTAGCTGAACTCTCTACATGATGGTTTCTTTGTAGATGAACTATCTACAAGGTAACTTCTTCTAGCTGATCTCTCTACAGGACAATTTGTTTGTACCTGAACTCTCACATGATTGCTTCTTTGAAGCTGAAATCTCTACAAGGTGATTTCTTCTAGCTGATCTTTCTACAGGGTGATTTGTTTGTAGCAGAACTCTCTACAAGGAAACTTCTTCTAGCTGATCTCTCTACAGGGAGATTTGTTTGTAGCTGAACTCTCTATACATGATTTGTTTGCGGCTGAATTCTCTACATGATGGTTTCTTTGTAGCTGAACTCTCTACAAGGTAACTTCTTCTAGCTGATCTCTTTACAGGGTGAATTGTTTGTAGCTGAACGATCTACAAGGTAACTTCTTCTAACTAATCTCTCTACAGGGTGATTTGTCTGTAGCTGAACTCTCTACAAGGAAACCTCTTTTAACTGAGCTCTGTACAGGGTGAATTGTTTGTAGCTGAACTATCTACAAGGTAACTTCTTCTAGCTGATCTCTCTACAGAATGATTTGTTTGTAGCTGAACTATCTACAAGGTAACTTCTTCTAGCTGATCTCTCTACAGGGTGATTTTGTTTGTAGCTGAATTCTGTATATGTGATTTGTTTGCAGCTGAGCTCTTTACAGAATGGTTTCTTTGTAGCTGAACTCTCTACAAGGTAACTTCTTCTAACTGATGTCTGAAAAGGGTGAATTGTTTGTAGCTGAACTCTCTACAGGGTGATTTGTTTGTAGCTGATTTCTATACAGATTACTTATTTCTAACTGATCTCTTGAATTCTGTTCAGGGTGACTGCTCTATTAGGATGACTGCTCTATTAGAGTATCTCGATCTCGCACTTGCTACACCAAGTTGGATTTCGTGTTATAACTCCGTGGCTTTAAGTCTGATTTTTCTACACCATTGAAGAGCCTTTCTAAGATGATAACTCCATCTGTACAGCGATTTTCAAAGCATTACCCCAAGTGGTTTATCTGGTAGGCGTGGCAAGCATCAAGACACACGGTAGTGTGTCGTGCGGCCCAAGAAGCCGGCGCGCAACCCCGTGAGTACATTGACAGGAAGAAAGAAAACGCAATTTTCGCACCTCCGTAGCTCTGTGCTTCCTTGATGAAACAAGACAAATTTTGCTGTGTACATTCCCTCCAACTTCAGTACTCCACATTCCAAATTTGAGCGAAATCGCTTCAGGCATTCCTGAGATATTCGACTTCAAAAATTGGCTTAGTTTCTTCGTTTTTTTTTCTTCTTATTTTTCTTCCTCTTTTCGCACACTTACAAAAACTGCTATAAAACGTGAACGCGTTATCCGATTGCCTTGAAATTTGGTACACAGAAGGGGGGTATAAAGGCGCATCTCTGTACCAACTTTGGCTGGAATACCATAAACAGGCAAAGAGTTATGAGCGATTATGCACGAAAAATAACACCAATATGTTGTCACGTCTACAGGGTAAACCGCGTATGGGAAGAAGCTGAAAATCGGTGGGTGAATAGGTTAACTATTGAAACTCAAACCTCTTGTGGTTTGAAAGAAATCGAGCTAAAAATCAGGAAGATACAGCGAAAAAATCAACAGTGTGTAACAATTACGCAATCGAGATTAGCTAATTTTTTATTATTATTATGCTTGCCACGCCTACCAGATAAACCACTTGGGGTAATGCTTTGAAAATCGCTGTACAGATGGAGTTATCATCTTAGAAAGGCTCTTCAATGGTGTAGAAAAATCAGACTTAAAGCCACGGAGTTATAACACGAAATCCAACTTGGTGTAGCAAGTGCGAGATCGAGATACTCTAATAGAGCAGTCATCCTAATAGAGCATTCACCGTGAACAGAATTAAAGAGATCAGTTAGAAATAAGTAACCTGTGTAGAGATCAGCTACAAACAAATCACCCTGTAGAGAGTTCAGCTACAAACAATTCACCCTGTTCAGACATCATTTAGAAGAAGTTTTCTTGTAGAGAGTTCAGTTACAAACAAATCACCCTATTGAAAGATCAGCTAGAAGATGTCACCTTATAGATAGTTCAGTTACAAAGAAACCACCATGTAGAGAATTCAGCTACAAACTAGTGACCCTGCAGATACATCAGCTAGAAGAAGTTACCTTGTAGAGAGTAGGGATGCGTCGATTTCGCCAGCAAAATTATTGGAATAATAGGAATACAAGAGCAACAAGCAAAATGCTGGCAAAATAGGAGCAAAATCGAGCAAAATAGGAGCAAAATCGAGCAAAATAGGCGCAAAATAAGCAAAATTTGTTAATCTCAGATCTGTTTCAGACAGTGTGAATGTAACTGCATAACTAACACAAGTAACAACTTACCATAGCTACGTTTAACACTCGTACGTTAAATGAGTATGGCTCTAGCTGAACTTTGACCCGAAGGCGAACCCACAATACATGTTAGCGAATAATCACGTGTGAAATAGTGTCTACAATGGATGTGATAGAACGCATTGACTACAGTTCAAGTGCTGAAAGCGATGTTAGTGAAGTAGATGACAGTCTTAGCATTGTTAGTAATGATGATGACCGTGAATCGTCTCGCGAGTCAGATGTTACAACAACTTCGACTAGTACAACTTCGAGGACTCGTTCTACCGGAAGTGCCAGCAACTCAACGACGCCAACGTCTAGTGGAGTGTCCTTGCTTAGTGTGCTAAAGGCACCAAGTGCATCTGACTTCTCTCGTAAGAGAAAAATTGCCAAAAATCCACCAGCTGGCAGGAAGAGAGCATTATTGAAGAGCATTATTGAAATGCATTGCAGGTTGTTCCCTTCTTTAAGGATGACGAGCTTGAAAATTTGAAGGCTGAACTTCCTTCTTATGTAGCTAAGGCGGATGGTATTAGTGATGAACTTGCTGCTCTGGAATGGTGGAAGCTCAATGCAACTGATTTGCCTTTATGGTCAAATGCTGTAAAGAAGGTCTTGACCATACAGCCCTCCTCGGCTGCTGCAGAAAGGGTGTTCTCACTATTGAATTCAGGATTTGGTGACCTACAAGGAAATTCACTAAAGGATTATATGGAGGCATCAATCATGCTAAGATACAATCACTAATATCTAAACACCATAGTGTATGTAAACAGTGCTTATTGATTATTACATGTAATTATTATTATTACATTGCACACCAACTATGGAGCAAAATAGATTGTTGACAAGCAAAATATTGAGCAAAATAGGTAGGTAAAAAAAGAATTGCTGGAAAGAAAAATAGGTGAGAAAAAAAGCAAAATAGACTCATCCCTAGTAGAGAGTTCAGCTACAAAGAAACCATTCTGTAAAGAGCTCAGCTGCAAACAAATCACCTATACAGAATTCAGCTACAAACAAATCACCCTGTAGAGAGATCAGCTAGAAGAAGTTACCTTGTAGATAGTTCAGCTACAAACAAATCATCCTGTAGAGAGATCAGCTAGAAGAAGTTACCTTGTAGATAGTTCAGCTACAAACAATTCACCCTGTACAGAGCTCAGTTAAAAGAGGTTTCCTTGTAGAGAGTTCAGCTACAGACAAATCACCCTGTAGAGAGATTAGTTAGAAGAAGTTACCTTGTAGATCGTTCAGCTACAAACACTTCACCCTGTAAAGAGATCAGCTAGAAGAAGTTACCTTGTAGAGAGTTCAGCTACAAAGAAACCATCATGTAGATAGTTCAGGTACAAACAAATCACCCTGTAGAAAGATCAGCTATAGAAGAAATCACCTTGTAGAGAGTTCAGCTACAAAGAAACTATCATGTACAGAGTTCAACTACAAACAAATCACCCTGTAGAAAGATCAGCTATAGAAGAAATCACCTTGTAGAGAGTTCAGTTACAAAGAAACCATCATGTAGAGAGTTCAGCTACAAACAAATCGGCCTGTAGAGAGATCAGCTAGAAGAAATTACCTTGTAGAGAGTTCAGCTACAAAGAAACCATCATGTAGAGAGTTCAGCTGCAAACAAATCACCTGTAGAGAGTTAAGCTACAAACAAATCTCCCTGTAGAGAGATCAGCTAGAAGAAGTCACCTTGCAGGGAGTTCAGTTACAAAGAAATAAACCATGTAGAGAGTTCAGCTGCAAACAAATCACCTGTAGAGAGTTCAGCTAGAAACAAGTCACCCTGTAGAGAGATCAGCTAGAAACAAGTCACCTTGTAGAGAGTTCAGCTAGAAGAAGTCACATTGTAGAGCTACAAAGAAACTACCATGTAGAGTTCAGCTGCAAACAAATCACCCTGTAGAGAACTCAGCTACAAACAAATCGCCCTGTAGAAAGATTAGCTAGAAGAAGTTACCTTATAGGGAGTTCAGCTACAAAGAAACCACCATGTAGAGAGTTCAGCTGCAAACAAATCAACTGTAGAGACTTCAGCTAGAAACAAGTCACCCTGTAGAGAGATCAGCTAAAAACAAGTCACCCTGTAGAGGGTTCAGCTAGAAGAAGTCACATTGTAGAGAGTTCAGCTACAAAGAAACTACCACGTAGAGAGTTCAGCTGCAAACAAATCATCCTGTACAGTGTTCAGCTAGAAGAAGTCACCTTTTAGAGAGTTCAGCTACAAAGCAACCACCATGTAAAGAGTTCAGCTGCAAAAAACTCAATCACCCTGTAGAAAGATCGGCTAGAAGAAGTTACCTTGTAGAGAGTTCAGCTACAAAGAAACCACCATGTAGAGAGTTCAGCTGCAAACAAATCACCTATAGAGAGTTCAGCTAGAAACAAGTCACCCTGTAGAGAGTTCAGCTAGAAGAAGTCACATTGTAGAGAGTTCAGCTACAATGAAACTCCCATGTAGAGAGTTCAGCTGCAAACAAATCACCCTGTAGAGAACTCAGCTACAAACAAATATGCAGTGTAAAAAGATCAGCTAGAAGAAGTTACCTTGTAGAGAGTTCAGCTACAACGAAACCACCATGTAGAGAGTTCAGCTACAAACAAATCACCTGTAGAGTGTTCAGCTAGAAACAAGTCACCCTGTAGAGAGATCAGCTAGAAACAAGTCACCTTGTAGAGAGTTCAGCTAGAAGAAGTCACATTGTAGAGAGTTCAGCTACAAAGAAACCACCATTTAGAGAGTTCAGCTGCAAACAAATCACCCAGTAGAAAGTTCAGCTATGAACAGATCACCCTGTTGAGAGTTCAGTTAGAAACAAGGAATCCTGTAGAGAGATCACCTAGAAGTATCGCCTTGTAGAGAGTTCAGCTACAAACAAATCACCTGTAGAGAGTTCAGCTACAAACAAATCACCCTGTAGAGAGATCAGCTAGAAGAAGTCACCTTGTAGAGAGTTCAGCTATAAAGAGACCACCATGTAGAGAATTCAGCTGCAAACAAACACCCTGTAGAGAACTCAGCTACAAACAAATCGCCCTGTAGAAAGATCAGCTAGAAGAAGTTACCTTGTAGGGATTTCAGCTACAAACAAATCACCCTGTAGAGAGTTCAGCTACAAAGAAACCATTCTGTAAAGAGCTCAGCTGCAAACAAATCACTTGTACAGAATTCAGCTACAAACAAATCACCCTGTAGAGAGATCAGCTAGAAGAAATTACCTTGTAGATAGTTCAGCTACAAACAAATCACCCTGTAGAAAGATCAGTTAGAAGAAGTTACCTTGGAGAAAGTTCAGCTACAAAGAAACCATTTTGTAAAGAGCTCAGCTGCAAACAAATCACCTGTACAGAATTCAACTACGAACAAATCACCCTGTAGAGAGATCAGCTATAAGAAGTTACCTTGTAGATAGTTCAGCTACAAACAAATCTCCCTGTAGAGCGATCAGCTAGAAGAAGAAATTACCTTGTAGAGAGTTCAGCTACAAAGAAACCACCATGTAGAGAGTTCAGCTGCAAAGAAATCACCCTGTAGAAAATTCTGCCAGAAACAAATTGCCCTGTAGAAAGATCAGTTAGAAGAAGTTACCTTTTAGAGAGTTCAGCTACAAAGAAACCATTCTGTAAAGAGCTCAGCTGCAAACAAATCACCTATACAGAATTCAGCTACAAACACATCACCCTGTAGAGAGATCAGCTAGAAGAAGTTACCTTGTAGATCGTTCAGCTACAAACAATTCACCCTGTAGAGAGAGCAATTAGAAGAAGTCACCTTGTAGAGTGTTCAGTTACAAAGAAACCACCATGGAGATTTCTGTAATCAATATAATATTGTGTGACCGGATTTGCGAAAAGGGGTCTTCCACACACATCCAATTCCGTAACCGTTGGAGACCATAACTCAGTGTTCAAGTAACATATTAACCTGAAAATTTCACCACGTATTCAGCTATAGTGGTGCTCACCACTGTCCAAAATTCAAGGCAATAGCTCTTTCCAATCTGAAGTCATCAATTGTCAAAGTTGGCAAATTGGATGTGTGTGGAAGACCCCTTTTCGCAAATCCGGTCACATATGTATTATACAGTATATATAATTTGTACATTTACTGATAAAATATTTAAAGTACATCTACTTCATCTTTTCTTCTTCCTGTAGTAAAGAAAAAAACATAGGTTAAAAAAGTCCCAAAGCTGGCCATAGGCCGGCTTTGGGGTATACAAATACAAAAAGAAATGAAATCTAATCCAAAACAGCCAAGCTGTAAAAAAAGTGTGTGGCCCTCAGAAAGGCTATTGTGAAAAAAGATGTGAAATCCAAGGTGGCGGCCAAGAAATGGCTGTGATGGTAGGTTAATGGTAACAATTTTAATAATGACAATTTAGGTAAATTTTGTGAAGCGGCACAAAAATTCACCTGAATTGTCGTTATTAAAATTTTTACCATTAACCTACCATCACAGCCATTTCTTGGCCGCCACCTTGGATTTCACATCTTTTTTCACCATAGCCTTCCTGAGGGCCGCACACTTTTTTTTACAGCTTGGCTGTTTTGGATTAGAAAATAATAATAATAATAATAATAAAAATTAGCTAATCTCGATTGCGTAATTGTTACACACTGTTGATTTTTTCGCTATATCTTCCTGGTTTTTAGCTCGATTTCTTTAAAACCACAAAAGGTTTGATGTTCAATAGTTAACCTATTCACCCACCGATTTTCAGCTTCTTCCCATACGCGGTTTACCCTGTAGACGTGACAACATATTGGTGTTATTTTTCGTGCATAATTGCTCATAACTCTTTGCCTGTTTATGGTATTCCAGCCAAAGTTGGTACAGAGATGCACCTTTATACCCCCCTTCTGTGTGCCAAATTTCAAGGCAATCGGATAACGCGTTCACGTTTTATAGCAGTTTTTGTAAGTGTGCGAAAAGAGGAAGAAAAATAAGAAGAAAAAAAACGAAGAAACTAAGCCAATTTTTGAAGTCGCATATCTCAGGAATGCCTGAAGCGATTTCGCTCAAATTTGGAATGTGGAGTACTGAAGTTGGAGGGAATGTACACAGCAAAATTTGTCTTGTTTCATCAAGGCAGCACAGAGCTACGGAGGTGCGAAAATTTCGTTTTCTTTCTTCCTGTCAATGTACTCACGGGGTTGCGCGCCGGCTTCTTGGGCCGCACGACACACTACCGTGTGTCTTGATATGCTTGACTGTTTTAGGGCGACTGCTCTATTAGGGTGAATGCTCTATTAGGGTATTTCGATCTTGCTTGACTAGTTTCTGTAAACCGAGTTGGTAGGGCACTGAAACTGATTGGTTGGGCCTATGCCTTACCAGTTCCCACCTTAGCTACGCCTCTGAGAATATTCTAGAATGATCTAGTACTTCTATTCGTAGATCTGTGAAATTACAAACGTTTATTTAAGCAGATTTAAACTAGCAATTTCATTTATAAAGCAGAAATTAAGTGAGGTAATCAGCCAAGATACCAGTGGTTCAGTGGTTACGGATGCAGGTGTTAGGTCCCTGGTTCGAACTCTGGTAAGTTTTTTTCTCTCGACAATTTTTGTACACCTTTTTTAACCTGTGGTGACTGCTCTATTAGAGTATCTTGATCCTGTGATTTTACACTTATTTGGTTTTTGTTTTATAACTTTGTCACTATAACTCTATTGTTATTGAAACCATCAAAAGGCACTGCTACGATGATCAGTCTATCTACACACCAATATTCAAGTTATTCCTATACTCAGTTTACCCTCCAACCATGACAGAAATTTGATTTTTTTTTTACGTGAATAAGCGATCATAACTCCTTGGATATTCCTCAGATTCACAGAATACTTTGGTACATGAATCCACCTTTACACGCTCTTCATTTGTGCCAAAGATTAAGGCAATCGAGTTACATGTTTGCATTTTATATCAATTTTTGCAAAGTGTGCAAAAATAATTCGAAGCCTCTGTAGCCCCTATATGACATAAGACGGAAAAATGAAGAAATTAAAATGAAACTTTGAACACCCATATCTTGCAAATGGCTGTTGTGAATTTATTCAAATTTGCTGTGTGGCCTAACTTACCTGGTGGACAGCTATAATGCAAAATGGTGCGCTTTGGAGAAGGGGCCACGAAGCTATGCATGCGTGAAAAAGCTGTTTTTTTCCCCTGTCAATATACTCATGGTGTGGTGCACCAGCTTTCTTGGCTGCATCACACACTACCGTGACTCTTGATATATCTTGCAAGGTATACCTACAAGTATTTACGTATATTTTCTCTATAGTTCCTACTCCTACACTCAGTATAACACTTATGCAAGGGACTATGGTAGGTAGTCCTCAAGATATCCAGTGTACAGTGAGTACAGTTAGTGGAGTGGAGTTAAGTTCAGTAATGATAAGTTGGATGAGACCTGGAGGAAAGATTATTACAAATGATAGCAGAGTGACCATCAGCTCAACCAGTGGTAGTGGTAACAATTACATTAGTAGTCTCCAGTTTATGTACCTGATGGAGGGAGATGAGGGTACATATGAGTGTAGTGTGATGATACTAGAAACTACTGTATCAGATAAAATTGAAACAGTAAATCTTACTGGTAAGTACAGTATAACTTGTACATACTATTAGTCAGTGCAAATCTTTAGCATTTATGCAAGGTTAAAGCATTTTATTAATCAAATCACACTGGTATAAATAATTATATTTTTACAATCAATTTTCATGAATGGCAATACAACTCAAGCACATTCACAACTGTCATTTGTGTATCTTACACTGTAGCATTTAATGTAGTTGGATTTTGATTCATTTTGTAACATCTTATCGTAGTTTCAACCCCAAGCATTGATATACAAGCTCCCAACACTCAGATAGTTGGTCAGTCACTAACACTGGAGTGTAGTGTGACTACTGTGAGAGGTATCACCAGTAGAGTGGATATTGTGTGGAGAAGTGATGGTGTAGAACTTAGAAAATCAGTGGGACATATCATCAACTCAACAACAAACAACTCAATGATATACATTGACACTTATACAATCACACAATTGAACACCACTAATGAAGATCAACAATTTCAGTGTATGGTGGTGATCAATGGACTGACACCAGTTATGGCTAGTGATATTGTAACACTAGATGTGTCTGGTAAGACATATAGACTGTATTTGGATGTTTACTTATATGCATTCTATAGTCCCTCAAGCGACACTGGACATATCAGAGTCAACAGAAGGATCTGTTAGTGGACTAACTCATACTCTAACTTGTACAGCTACATTAGCTAATGGAGTATTACCATCTCTTGTAACAATTAGTTGGAGTGGTGGCAGTTTATCTCAGTCCCCAAGAGTCATTGTATCTGATCAAACTACTAATGGATCACACTACACTAGAACAGTGACATTCTCACCATTACTCTACAATGATGCTGGACAATACAATTGTTCTGTACTAGTGGATGGTTTTGATGAGGCTCAAACCTCAGATGATGTGTTGATAATCCTTGTTAATGGTATGTGAATAATATCTTACTATCATGAACTGAATTAACGATGTATTTCATCATTATTTATAATATTATGATAATTTGATTATGTAGTCATCTTTAATTACGTACAAGTACAAATATAAGAATTAGGAATTTTAAGTTCAGTTAGGGATCATTAAATTTAAGGAGGTCACCTACACCTGAAGGCATACTAGTGGACTTTTAATTCCTATTTCAGTCTATACCCATGGCTGAATTTAAATGACCACTGGTATACATGTATCTTCAGATGTAAACAACCTCTCTTGTTTCACTACATTTTATGATCCATAATCAAACTTAAAATTCCTAATTTTCCTTCTACTTGATTGTTTACTTTTTGTAACATAATTATGACTGGTGAACCAGTGCATACCGCATCAAACAAATAATGTTGCCAGACTTATTGTTTTCATCTGAATGCTTAACTGAAAATGTGAATTGGCTATTATGCTTCATTTTCAGCTATGTTCAGCTTGTCACATACAAAGTGTTACAAACAAAGAACATTGTGAGAAACTCCTCTGCAATCAATCCAGTCACTATGGAAAATATGATTCACATATGTTACAGATGTAGGTAAACCATCATGCGGTGCTAGCGAAAATTTACACCTTGCACTGTCAGTGAGAAGAAAGGGACACAAAGTAGGACAAAGGTTCAAAATTCAGAGCGGTGCCCACCGTCCAGGGATTCGTGTTGTCCAATCTCTATCCTCCATCTTCATCCCATTGGCTTCGCTATTGTGCTCAGAGAAGACCTCGGAGAAGATGCTTCCCGTCTATCCTCCTTCTTCCGGTTTGGCGCTAAAGAGAAGATGCTCGCCCATAAGTTTAAATTCACTGGGTCTTCCTTTTGTCCTCTTTGTCTGTGGCATGATGGCTCACCCTTAACAACTAACAAGTCACGCTGTTCACACTAGTAGGCACGTGTTGAACACTGCACATGTGCAAGTTCCAGTTAATGCTCACTAACATTTCTAACTAATGCATGCATAATTAATAGCTCCTACGTTAAATGTGCATGTAAACCTCATTTATGCTTGTCTGAAGGCATCAGACAGGCAGTTAGTCAGTAGTTGTTAAATTTTTTTAAAAATTCTGTAGCAATTTATCAGGAGCATTTTTGGCTACTCTGAAAGCACTTTTGAGCTTGATTCTACCTAACCAATATATACTCATGAAGGCATTGTGAGGCTGGTTTTTAATCAATATTTTTTTGTGACAAAGTGCAGACCTCCATGATCCCTAATATACACTACTACCGTACTGTATGATGCTGCAATTATCCCTTTTAAATTGTTGTTATCACTAGTGTTAAAAGACTTAGTTGGAATTGCTGTTCAAGATACAGTTTTTGGCACGGTGACTGCTTTACAGTGTAATTATTCCTAAAATAGATTTACAAAGAAATTGCTTTACTAATTTTGAAGTGATATTATTTATTTGTAGTTACAGAAAAAACTTGAGAAATGCACAGGGTAGGTCTGGCAGATCCGGCACTTGCCAGACCAAAATTGCCACAGTAAAGTCAATAGAGCAGTCAGATACTCTAATATAACAGTCAGTTATTCTAGTGCAATAACCACACAGTATAAAAACCATCATTATAGTCAATAAAAGGAGCTGATAATTAAAAGACAAGCTAAGGATGTGGCACCTCACTGCAATTTGTTTGAAGGTTTTGGTTGCCTGACTAATCCAAGATTGCTTCCTTCTCCCCGTACAGTAGTTGATCTATACTGTTTGTAAGAAACAAAGATAATCATTGCGTATATTAAATGTAGTTGTTACCAACTGGTTAATAACTTCTTTACCAACAGCACCAAATCTAATGACACAACTATATCCTCCTCTGATAACTGGCGATAGTGGAGAAGATGCCATTGTTCTGCTGTGCACAGTGTCTGTAACAGAGAATGTCACTTTAGATTCTTATCATTTTAAATGGTCTAAGGATAATATTTCTATAGATATCTTTTATTATCACACTATCATGGTATGTTAACCATAGACACTTTGGAACAGAGATTTATTTGTAAATATTCTTTCACGTTATCTAGATCACCAATGACAACACATCATCCACACTATACATCAATGCCACTGATACTAATGCTACAATACACAATGGAATGTATACATGTCAAGTGACTCTCACCATAGCTGGAGTAGACAGGTTTATTGAGACTGCTGATTCTACAGTCATTTTTACAGGTACACAATTACAACACCAATATACAATACTTGCTCTGTGTTTTTCACTATGCAAAGATTTGTGTTATTTTGTACTTTAATTTCATTCCACAGCTACAATTCCACCAGTTGAACCTGTTGTAAATACAGTGACCACCACACCATACTCAGTCAACATCTCATGGGTTGTGGGATTTATTTCGTTTGATACAGAGACCTACTCAGTACAGTATGGTAGTGATATGTCATTACAAGACAGTAGTGAAGTGGTGATGGGAAGTACTGATGGGCTTGTTACTAACCAAGTGTTGTCTGTTAACATCACTGGACTAACACCATTTACTACTTATTACTATATTGTGTGGGCTAATAATTCAGTAGGGAACACTAAGACCTCTGTCATGAGTTTTACTACTAATGAAACAGGTATGGTTGCAAGCATTACAATAATAGTACTGTACCACAATGTTTGCGTTTACGCAGCTCCAAGTGTGGCCCCAGATGACTTCACTGTTTCCACCACAACATCTACTAGTATCACATTTCAGTGGAATGATCTTGTTGATCAAGTTAATGGAAACGTCAGGTGGTACATCATCATATGTACTAATAAGAATGATACTCTAATGGTAAGTATCCCCATGTGCACACAAGTAGTAGGTTTAGTAAATAGCAGTAAATATAAAGCTAGTTATACTGCAAGATTTATTTGATGATTTAAAAACAATTTTATCAATAAATATTGTGGCTAGTTGCACACTGAGAACAAAATGTAGATATATTACCATTGCCAGATTTTCATTTCCATATTCTGGATGTTTTGTTACCATTTGTGATCTCCATTACTGATCATTGAAAGTGCAAGATGAGAATATGATACTGTATATTCTAGGTCAATATTACTGGTGATGTTACACAAGTGACAGTTGCTGGACTAACTCCACACACCAGTTACACTTGTACATTACATGCTGTTACTGTATCTGATGGACCAAACACTAATCCCATCTTAGCAACAACAGCTGAAGAAGGTAGATTTATACAAAATTGTTGTGGAGTAAACATTGAATTAAGTATTCATCTCTCCTAACAGCTCCTTCTCCTCCACTACTTACTGCAGTAACTGCTGTAAATTCCACATCAATTAATGTACAGTGGAGTATACCAACAGAAGTTAATGGAGTACTAGCTAGTTACACTATTGTGTATAATGCTGAAAATGACCCAGAGAAGACTGTAACAGTTCTCTTCAATGGAGAGATGGTTAGTATATCTGCTAATAGTATCAAGCCACACAGTAATGTGTTGGTGCATCACACCAGTGTATTATTAATAAGAAGAACAAAAATACAATTTTCATGCATAGCTACACATGTAGCTCCATGATGCCTAATGAAACAAGATGATTTTTGCTATGGAAATGCCTTCCACCTTCAGTAGTCTACATACCAAATTTAGTATAATTGCTCAAGGAATTCTAGAGATATGAGTTTTCAAAAATCAGCTTAATTTCTTTTCTTTTTTATTCTTTTTCTCCTTCTTCTATTGCACACTTACAATAGCTACCATAAAATGCAAATGTGTTATCTGATTACCTTTGGCACACATAAGGGGAGATTTACATGACCTTAATTTGGTTTGAATATGATAATCACTCACAGAGTTATAAACAAATATTGATGAAACATAACACCAATATGTTGTCACTCATACAGAAGCTGAAAATTGGTACATGGATAGGTTAATTATTGAACCTAAATCCTTTTGTTTTGTGATTTGGAGGTAATCATTTTTATTAACAAAATTTGATCATGTGATTGTTGCACACTGTTGGCTTTCGTGCTGTACCTTCCTTGTCTTCAGCTCGATTTTTTTTCCAAGGTATTAGTCATTGTAGAAAGACCTTTTAGTAGTTAACAAATCAAATTTAACACCATTGAGAAAATCAACTACCTGTAGCAAGTGCACGATCAAGATACTCTAATAACACAGTCACCTTATTAGAGTAATCAGCTGCTCACTCTATTAGAGTCGGATATGTTATAAAAGTCACTGTGTACAGGGATCAACTAGGTAACAAGTTACCCTGTAGAGAGTTCAGCTACAAACAAAATGTCAATCTGTAGAGAGTTCAGCTACATTACAACACACCCTGCAAAGAGTTTAGCCAATCACCCAATGGAAGCTAGCCTGTTAAGTCCAGTTAGGTTATAAGTCACACTGTAGAGAGTTCAGCTATGTTACAATTCACCTAGTGACAACTTCAGCTACATCACAAGTAGGGCTGCACCGATTCTAGTATCGGTATCGGTATCGGGCCAATACTGCTGTTTTCATGAAGTATCGGAATCGGCCATTATTTGTTGCAGATACTGATTCTTATCATGTGCGAGAACAAAACTAACGTTCGTTTGTACTTACTTATCAAGACACACGGTAGTGTGTCGTGCGGCCCAAGAAGCCGGTGCGCCACACCCGTGAGTATATTGACAGGAAGAACGAAAACGTCATTTTCACACCGCTGTATCTCGGTGATCACTTATCTGATTGGAACCAAATTTGCTACACTGTTGCCCGCCAGCCAAGGTAGTCTACATTCCAAATTGAAGGAAATCGCTCCAGCCATTTCCGAGATACGAGCTGCCAAAGTTTCGTTTTTTTTTCTTCGTTTTTTTTTTCTTCTTCTTCGTCTTTTCGCACACTTGCAAAAATTGCTATAACAAGCAAACGCGTACTCCGATCGCCTTGAAATGTGGCACACAGAAAGGGAGTCCAACGGTGAATCCTAGCATCAAATTTGGTACAAATCCGATAAATGGTTCAGGAGTTATGACCGATTATTCGCGTAAAACAAGATCGATTTGTTGTCACGCCTACAGGGTAAATCGCTTCATGGAATGAGTTGAAAATTGCTATGTAGATGGAGTAACCATCGTAGGAGTGCCTTTTGGTGGTTTGAAAGGAATCCAGATAAAGACCACGGAGATATGACACAAAACCCAACCTGTGTCACAATTACACGATCGATTTTTATGAATAAAAAAGTATTAGTTTTCACGCCTACTAGGCAAACCGCTTAGGGCAATGAGCTGAAAATCGGTGCATAGCTGGAATAATCTTCATAGAAAGTCCTTGCAGTAGTACAGAAGAATCGGATTACAAACCACTGAGTTATGATTCGAAAGCCAACTCTGTGTAGCAAATGCGAGATCGAGATACTCTAATAGAACAGTCACCCTAATAGAGCATTCGGCTAGTTTATTTATTCCATTATAGAATTTTATTACATCACAAGTTATTCTGTAGGGAGTTCAGCTGCAAACAGTTAATCTTATAGACAGTTCAGCAAGAAGACAATCACCATGTGGAGAGTTAAGCAAATATATCACTATAGAGATTCAGAACATTACAAGTCACACTGAAGAAAGTTCAGCTATAAACAAGTCATGCACTGTGTAGAGAATTCAGCTACAATTAAGTTACTCTCTAGAGAATTCAGCTACACAGAATTCAGCTACACACAAGTCACTGTGGAGAGAGTTCAGCTACAAACAAATTACCCTTTAGAGTGATCAGCTACAAACAAAACACTTTGCAGGGTGTTGAGCTGCAACAAATCAACCTTTAGAGCGATCAGCAATGAACAAATCAACACAAATCTACCTGTAGAGAGATAAGCTAGAAACAAATTACCCTGTAGAGAGTTCAGCTACAAAAAATCACCCTGTAGAGACATCAGCTAGAAACTAGACACAATATAAGGAGTTCAGCTACAAGCAAATCACCCTGTAGAGAGTTCAGCTACAAACAAACCAACCTGTAGAGCGATCAGCTAGAAACAAATTACCCTGAAGAGAGGTCAGCTACAAAAAATCACCCTGTAGAGATATCAGCTAGAAACAAATCACCCTGAAGAGAGGTCAGCTACAAAAAATCACCCTGTAGAGATATCAGCTAGAAACAAATCACCCTGAAGAGAGGTCAGCTACAAAAAATCATCTTGTAGAGAGATCAACTACAAACAAAACGCTTTGCAGAGAGTTCAGCTACAAACAAATCAACCTTTAGAGCGATCAGCAACAAACAAATCAACCTGTAGAGAGATAAGCTAGAAACAAATCACCCTGTAGAGAGTTCAGCTAAAACAAATCAATCTGCAGAGAGATCAGCTATGTACAAATCACCTTATAGATAGTTCAGCTACAAAAAAATTACCTTGTAGAGAGATCGGCTACAAACAAATCACCCTGCAGAGAGAACAGCTACACACATATCAACTTGTATAGAGATCAGCTACAAACAAATCACCCTGTAGAGAGATCAGCTACAAGCTAGACACAAAGTAAGGAGTTCAGCTACAAACAAATCACCCTGTAGAGAGATCAGCTACAAACTAGACACAAAGTAAGGAGTTCAGCTACAAGCAAATTACACTGTAGAGAGTTCATCTACAAGCAAATCAACCTGCAGAGCAATCAGCTAGAAACAAATCACCCTGAAGAGAGGTCAGCTACAAAAAATCATCCTGTAGAGAGATCAGCTAGAAACAAATCACCCTGAAGAGAGGTCAGCTACAAAAAAAATCACCCTGTAGAGAGATCAGCTAGAAACAAATCAACCTGAAGAGAGGTCAGCTACAAACAAAACACTTTGTAGAGAATTCAGCTACAAACAAATCAGCTTGTAGAGAGATCAGTTACACACAAATCAACCTGTAGAGAGATACTGTAAGCTAGAAACAAATCACCCTGTAGAGAGTTCAGCTACAAGCAAAACACCCTGCAGAGAGTTCAGCAACAAAGAAACCACCATGTAGAGAGTTCAGCTGCAAACAAATCACCTTATAGAGAGTTCAGTTACAAACAAATCACCCTGTAGAGAGATCAGCTAGAAACTAGACACAATGTAAGGAGTTTAGCTACAAGCACATCACTCTTTAGTGAGTTCAGCTACAAACAAATCAACCTGCAGTGAGATCACCTACAAAAAATTAAAGCACCTTGTACAGAGTTCAGCTACAAACAAATTACCCTGTAGAGAGATCGGCTACAAACAAATCAACCTGTAGAAAGATCAGCTACACACAAATCAACTTGTAGAGAGATCAGCTACAAACAGATCACCCTGTAGAGAGATCAGCTACAAGCAAAACACCCTGCAGAGAGTTCAGCAACAAAGAAACCACCATGTAGAGAGTTCAGCTGCAAACAAATCACCTTATAGAGAGTTCAGCTACAAACAAATCACCCTGTAGAGAGATTAGCTAGAAACTAGACACAATGTAAGGAGTTCAGCTACAAGCAAATCACTCTTTAGTGAGTTCAGCTACAAACAAATCAACCTGCAGTGAGATCACCTACAAAAAAGCACCTTGTACAGAGTTCAGCTACAAACAAATTACCCTGTAGAGAGATCGGCTACAAACAAATCAACCTGTAGAAAGATCAGCTACACACAAATCAACTTGTAGAGAGATCAGCTACAAACAGATCACCCTGTAGAGAGATCAGCTACAAGCAAAACACCCTGCAGAGAGTTCAGCAACAAAGAAACCACCATGTAGAGAGTTCAGCTACAAAGAAATTACCCCGTAGAGAGTTCAACTAGAAGAAGTCACCTTGTAAAGAGTTCAGCTACAAAGAAACCATCATGTACAGAGTTCAGCTACAAAGAAACCACCTGTACAGAATTCAACTACAAACAAATCACCCTGTATAGAGATCAGCTAGAAGAAGTTACCTTGTAGATAGTTCAGCTACAACAATTCACCCTGTAGAAAGATCAGCTAGAAGAAGCCACCTTGTAGAGTGTTCAGTTACAAAGAAACCATCATGTAGAGAGTTCAGCTGAAAACAAATCACTCTGTAGAGAGTTCAGCTACAAAGAAACCGCCATGTAGAGAGTTCAGCCTCATACAAACCACCTTGTAGAGAATTCAACTACAACAAATCACCCTGTAGAGAAGAAGTTACCTTGTAGAGAGTTCAGCTACAAAGAAACCATCATGTAGGGAGTTCAGCTACAAAGAAACCACCATGTAGAGAGTTTAGCTGCAAACAAATCACCTGTGGAGAGTTCAGCTAGAAACAAATCACCCCGTAGAGAGATCAGCTGGACGAAGTCACCTTGTAGAGAGTTCAGCTACAAAGAAACCATCATGTAGACAGTTCAGCTGCAAACAAATCACCCTGCAGAGAGTTCAGCTACAAAAAAATCACCCTGTAGAGAGTTCAGCTAGACGAAGTCACCTTATAGAGAGTTCAGCTACAAAGAAGCCATCATGTAGTCTAAGAGAGTTCGGCTACAAAGACACCACCATGTAGAGAGTTTAACTGCAAACAAATCACCTGTAGAGAGTTCAGCTAGAAACAAAATACCCTGTAGAGAGACCAGCTAGAAGAGGTTACCTTGTAGAGAGTTCAGCTACAAAGAAACCATCCTGTATATAGTTCAGCTACATTTCAAGTCACCCAGTAGAGAGATCAGCTGCAAAAAAATATCCTGTGGGGCATAATGGGCATGTAATAAATATATGTATATAATTTGTATAATTACTAATAAAATCAAAAATAATTGAAGCACTAAAATTCTTCTTTAAGTTCTTTTCTTCTTCCTGTAGTGAAGAAAAATACATATGGGTTAAAAAAGCCCCAAAGCCAGCCATAGGCCGGCTTTGCAGTATACAAATACAAAAAGAAGTGATATCTAATCAAAAACAGCCAAGCTGTAAAAAAAGGTGCGGCCCCCAAAAAAGCCATGGTGAAAAAAGATGTGAAATCCAAGGTGGCGGCCAAGAAATGGCTGTGATGGTAGGTTAATGGTTACATTTTAATAACGACAATTCAGGTGAATTTTGTGCCGCTTGGTCTTGGCACCAAATTCACCTGAATTGTTGTTATTAAAATGTAACGATTAACCTACCATCACAGCCATTTCTTGGCCGCCACCTTGGATTTCACATCTTTTTTCACCATGGCCTTTTTGGGGGCCGCACCTTTTTTTACAGCTTTGCTGTTTTTGATTAGATTTTATTAGCACAGTGGATGCCTAAAAGCATCAAGTATAACACTAATAGCTAACTACCAGCAAAATTACTGATCTGTGTTGAAACCTACGTGTGAAAACGCTTTACTGAGAAAAAGATCGATATACTCTAATAGAACAGTCAATAGCTCTAATAGAGCAATCAGGTGGAAGTAACTGTTTCAGTATTAGAATATTTTGTGTATTTGTAAGCACCATTGTGATATTATCTACACTTCTCCAGAAGAATACTGGAATATCCACTGGTTTGCATTTCACTGACTTCTTTCTTTGTGAATCTTAATTGGCTACTTCACTATAAACATGAACCATACTGAAAACGTGTACAAGAATGCCATGAAATGCACTATATAATAAATGTGTGCACTATGAAGTAGCTTCTTTAAGGTACTTGGTATCGGTACTTGTACTTGCAGATACTTCCCAGCTGAGTACTTGGTATTTGAAGTATCGGTAAAAAGTGGAATCGGTGCAGCCCTAATCACAAGTCATCCTGTAGAGAGTTCACCTACAAACGCAAGTCACCCATAGAGAGTTCAGCTACAAACACATAACCCTGTGGAGAGTTCAGTTATATCCTGTAGGATATTAGCAACAAACAAGTCATCTTTATCTTGTAGAGAGCTCGGCTACCTTACAAGTCACTCTGCAGAGAGTTCGGTTAGGTTACCAGTCACCCTGTGGAGAGTTCAGGTGCATAACAATTCACCCTAGAAACCAGTTACCTTGTAGAGTGTTCAGCTAGAGAGTTCCCTGGTTTAGAGTTCGGCTGCATAACAAGTCACTATGTAGAACATTGAGCTACTTAACAAGCCACACTGTGGTGTATTCAATTACATCAGTAATTTCTTGGCTGCTACCTTTGATTTCATAACTTTTTTTCACCCTGGCTTTTATTTATGGCAGCACACTTTTTTTACAGCTTGGCTCTTTTGGTACAGTTTATAATATTCTTCATTTATACTAGACACAATCTTACATCATCACTGGATTATATCCCTACCAAGTGATCAATGTCACCATCACTGCTACTAATGGAGGAGGAACCAGTAACAATAGTAATGTACTATCAGTCAGAACAGACGAGGCAGGTATGTCATTATAGTAACTGTTGTACTTGTTACCCCATAGCATCTTATGATACACAACAGGTCCTGGAGTAGTGGAGATTGTTGCAGTTGCTCCTTTATCCTCAACTAGTGCTAATGTTATATGGATTCCTCCTACTCAAACTAATGGAGTCATTAGAGAATATGAAGTGATTTATTCAGTATATGGTAATAGTGATGACATTACAAGTAATACAGTAGCTAGTGATGAGACCAGCTTTATCATCACAGACTTGGGTAAGCAGAGGTATATCCAGGATTTTTAACATTACAATGGTACAAAATTTACTGTATTTATGATGACACAAAGTTTCATTAAATGCTTTATTTAAGTCCTTGCATGTTAGTAATAGCTTATGGGCAGCCGTGAGACTGGTATTATAGTTACCAAAGAGCTATACCCAAATGAATATCTTCAATCAAAAACAGAAAACTCAATATCTAACTACTAAATTTGAAGTATCTTTTAAGTCCTAGATTATATTGTTTCTACCCCTAAAAGCAGTATTTTGTTATGGGTCATATGACTGTTCTATTATACACTGTAGAAGCTTTGACTGCTCCATTGCAATACATTTGACTGCTCTCTTAAACTTAATTATCAAGATTTTCTCCTTGTGCTGTGGTCACATTATATACCCTTGTTTTTTCTTTATCCACTTCAGTATAAGTTAGATTAGATTATCCATTTTTGTCAAAAGACATGAGTACACAAAAGGCATATAGCCTGTTAACGTGCTCCCCACACAAAGTACATACACACATACACATGAGAATAAGTTTACCAGTACAATGGATAAGACACATGCAAAAATAACAAAATAGTTACTGAATATTACACAACAAGAAAACGACAAAGTGCAGCTATACTGCACTGTATCATTCTTGTCATTTTCTGTACCTTGTGGTAAATACAGTGTGGTAAATAACTGAGATTTAGGCAGGTGTCAAATTTGAATATTATATTCAAAATACAGCCTATCTCAATTTGTATAAGAATCCTGACATACTGGACAGTAGAGTTGGGCAATAAATCAATATTTCAATATGATTAAGGCACACTAAATGGTATTTTTGGTATTGTGATACTTGAAATACTGCAATATATTGCAAATACCGAGAGTAATTGCAGGATACCGTTGGCATAAATATTACATGTGAACTATTCCAAAGCATTTTATTAATGTCAGACTGATTTGTAACTTCAAAATACTACAAATGTTCAGTAAAATATTGATATCCTAGATTTTACATACCTCCTTGCTTCAGTTTAATGTTCATTTAGATGTACATAATCACAAATGCCAATTGAAAAAAATTATTGAATAACTTCAATTATTTCACTAATACATTATCGATTCTAGAATTCTCAATACCGCCCATCACTACTGGCCAGTTGTTTATTGTGATTATAACTTTTAAATTCTTTTGCCATTTAGATCCAGGTATGCCTTATGAAGTAACAGTGGTTGCTTTTACAAATGCTGGAAAGGGAGTTGAAAATTATGGATACACTTTTTTCACTGAAGAAGAAGCTCCAATCAGGTCACCAAATAATGTTGCATTTGAAAGAAGTGGTACATCAGTTAGTGTTTCATGGGAGCCTTTAAGTCTCTTTGAAGCCAGAGGATTTCCTGTTTACACAGTGACACTTATACCATCTTCCAGTGGTAATCGTGTTACAAGACAATCTAATGATGGAGTAATAAGGGTGACCACTAATGAATCCAACATAGTTGTAGGAGGTCTTGACCCTAAGGTGGAATATGGTGTCACTGTTGCTGTAGGAACTGGTGCTGGAGAGATGGTCACTGAACCAAGTTAGTTTTTGGTGCATTTTTTTTTGCTCATTGTGTTGAGAATTATATAACAATAACGCACACATAGAGAATGGGCACAGAGGAAGGAATCGTACAGTATGAATAGGCTACATAGCACAGAATTGAGCAAGACATTTGAAAAAAGCATCCTATAATTGCATCTTGTGGAACTTTGCATGTGTGACATCAAATGAAAAAGTGTACTTTACTTTCCATAAAGTGCAGTTGAAGTGTGAACTGTACCACCTTATAGCTCACCAACTGTAGTTTATGAAACATTATAGCTTAATAAAGTACAGTTATGACAGTAATTAAAACACAGGCATTCAGAGTTTGTTGTCATAACAGCTAGGCTTGGTCAACACATTACTAACAGTAATCAGCAGCTTAGTCCACCGTAATCAGCAGCTTGGTCCACAGAAAATTATTGAGGTTTACAATTATTACACTAATTAAAGGCTTGTCATACATTACGAAGAAGCCAAAACACTAGCAATAGCATGGACCTGAACAATTAGACTAGTGTCAACACATGTAAGTGCACAACCACCATATGCAAGCTGCCATGTTAGCGTGACTTAATATGTACTGGGTTTCAATCCACTAGAGCATTCCATTAATAATTTATAAACATTGTCTTGCTCATGAATAAAGCACTTGACACTTGGCTGAGATGCTAATAAAACACCAGGTACTTTATTAAAATTTAACATTGAAGCCAAGTGCCTTGTGCTTTATTATCCGTACAGCATGAGCAACATGAGTAAGGCAATGCTTTAACACAATAAATACAGTATAATTATGTGCATTACCACTGACAATGAAGCAAATATAATGTCAAAGTAGCTAAATTACATTACTAGCATGTTTGTACATGTATGAACTAACTCTGTTCAGTTTTACTAGTGCAATAAAAGTTTGAAATGAAGTGGGGTTCCGAGAGTCAGTGATGGCTTGTCAATTCAAAAGATGAATCCCTGCAATTTAAACCCAGATGTAACGTGATTGGGATAAAAAGATACCTCCCAAAGCTTTCTCAACAGTGATGGAAAACCCACCTTTGTCACATTTTTTAACCAGTGCTTCCAAGTTATACTCCTTAAGAATCTTAAATAAGCTTGCTTCAGAGGATGGAAAGCACCGATGTCAAATGGCTGTAAAACATGTGTTAGATTAGGGTGTAAACACATCAAGTCAACTTTGTAATCTCTTTTGCAAATTAATCGGCTCCAACATAATGTGCGAATGGTGTCCATCAACAAATAGGACCACTGGACCATCCTTCAATAAGTACTCAACCTGTTTCAGAAACATCTTAAACCAGTTAACAAAATTGGCACTTTCCATCCAACCAGATGATGAAGCACTGTACAAAGCACCTTCTGGCCCTCCAAGTGTCATACAGGTGTTAGGCCTTGTACATAATGTACTGTGGTAATCATGTGCCACCTGCTGATCCACAAGCTGTAATAGTGTGTAATGCATGATATAAACATAAGTGTTTGCTATTATATACATTGCTCACCTAATACTGCTATATATTCTCTACCAGAACTACCTCCTACTTCATGTACAATTTTGCATCCCTCTTTGTAAGCACAACTTTGGATGCTACTGCAGTGCAGAATCCAGTCTGATCACAATTCCACACCCTCTGTCCTATATCGTTTTGATCAAATTCTTTCAATTTACAAGTCTCAAATAGGCACTGTACCTTTTAAAACCATTCATCTAAAACTGCAGGATCATTCACTTCAGCTCTTTTCCTGGAAAGGTATCGGAGTTTCCTTTGTGCAAGCTGTGGATGACGACTTAGAAAGCCATCCACCATTTCCTTTCAGGAATGCCTAATTCTCCAAAAGGACTGTGTTTCCCTTGTTGTTTAAGGTAATTACTAACAGCAGCACTCTATTTGAGGGAAAACCCATCTCAACTAAAACTTGATGGCTAATTACTACGTATTCCAGCATGGCTCAAAACTGTTGGAGCACCATCATACCTCCTTGTGTTCTTACCAGTTTTCTAGTGTGAAAGAGTGCTTCTGGATACGCCTTATCAAATTGCAGTTTTCCTTAATGATATCTCTTCACTTGATACTCTTTGAAGTGCAGCCTTCAGCTCAGGAGTTCCCAATTGATTCTTCTTAGAAGCCATTCAAACATTTGAGCTTATACATGCGTGACACCATGGTAAGTCTTTTACAGTCACTACTGTTGTAATAATTCGATTACGTATCCCAGGGCAGCAAACAGTAAGCACAACCCTTCACCTATTTTTTACACTAATGAGTGCATTCATTCCATCTACAAGGCAAAAGGTTATGTGCCATGACCCACCCACCCAACCTACCACCACCACCAACCCTGAGCTTCAGCAACAAAGATGAAACATGCTATTTGAATATTACTTCACTCTTTGAAAGGGGCTTTTGTTTGGAATAAAATAGCTGTATAGTTGTGTATAATATATTATATGATTCCAGAAGTTTATCAGGGATTATTTATATTTTAAGTCATGCACGCCAACACAAAAGCAGACACAACTCTAATGAACGATTGAGTTTAACCTATGCCTAGATATGTGTGTAAACACTATATGTAAGACAAAAATTTCAAAGCAATGCATTCAGGCATTTCGAAGTTACAGACCAAAACATGCAAAAGTGTCTGGAGTTAGGGACTGTCCAAACTCCGAAATTAGGTTCACTTACCCCTGTCAATTTTTAGATGCGGCATTTTTAGCAGCATGCATAACTTTAAGGGGAACCCTACTACTGTACTGAAAGACTCATCATCAGTAACAATAATTATGAAAACTTTTGTAAATTGAAACTGATTGTTGAACAGTTTGTTCTAACCACACTGCCTTACTCAAATACTTGTGTTATTATACAAAGCAATATCTTGAGATACGATGTCTGACTTATCAATTCTATTCATACTTATAGTACTTACTGTGTAGTATACTTTAATTAATGGCTAGAGTGTGTTCATGTTCTCAATAAATATAATTTCTGTAGTGGTCTTACCAATTGTGGTAGAAGAGTCTACTGGTGATAACAGTGATAACAAGAGCACAGTGTTTATTGTGCTGTTTGCTTTATTGGCTGTGGTAATTATTGTGATAATTACTGTGATAGTGGTGTATGTTCTTCTTAAGAGAAGAAAGAACAAAGGCATCATGTAAGCTGTATAATAATAACTATTCAGTTTTACTAGGTTTATACCTGTGATATTTCAGAAATGCTGAACGTCACATTGGAATAGATTTGAAAGCTTTTAGACAGAATGCTATCATTAATGAAAACCCTTATGCTGGTGCTGATGGACTTCCAGAAAGACCAGAGCCTGTGGATAATCTTCAATGCAGACCGGAGGATGATAATGGGAAAGAACAAGAAGCAATTTATTCATCCATTGATTAATTAACAGTTTATTATGCTGGTCACAGCAAACATTGAACAACACACATATACACAATAGTTTTAACAGATCATTGTGGCTAGCCCTATATTCACTTTTCCTTTGTTTAACCATTGTAGTGTACTGAGACTCAAACACATTGACTGCTGTAATGTGCTGACTTGCAGATTAACTCTGCTCCCTTAGTTATCTGCATAGAATTGTAGATGCATTATGTTTTAGGTATGGTCACATTGAGCGCTGATATTCTGATAGATTTTCTTTAGCACACTGGTATTTTGAGTACTAATTTTTTAATAAGTTTCATTAGTATCATGGTTGCTTGCTATGACATTCTGCTATCTTCTAAGACTGTTCGCAGGAGAAATGCTACATGAATAGCACTTGTATATATCTGATTTGTAAACACAATGCCTGAAGGTTGCAGGCCCAACAGTGGAGTGTTTACAATATAAACCAAACGGTTGTATTATCAATTGCTTTTGTGGTAAAGCACATGAGCTGATTAAAGGCACCCATTTAGGAGACAGAAACCTATTAGCTAATGCTGAGAACTGTGTCAAAAAATGAAGTTACTGTCTTGGTGGTTAGCTACTAAACTGACACAGTTTAAAGTTTCAGTGCTGTGAAATTTAGCATAAATATTATGTACACAAAATTTAATATGGATCCTTTTGAAGGGTTTATATACAATTGATGAATTCTGTAGTGCTGTATAATGAATTCAGTGAGCCTGCATCTGTTTAAAAAGAACTAATGGAAGTGGTGATAATAACAGTAGCGCAATATTTCCATTGCTCATGATAAAGTAAAAAGAACCATTTTAAAATAGCTTACTTCATGTCTGTCTTCTTTTCATTATTAGTATATAGACCACAATCACAGCAACAGTGAGGCCCACTATTGTTAACAGTGATGATTGTGATTACCACCATTATCACAATGGCAAACAGAAAGAGACACAGTTCAGTTTAAAATAATTCCACTGTCGGAGTAGTTTTATGTATAATCATAGTATGCTTTCTAGTGATCTTAGTGCATTGATCAAGAGTTGTAGCTAGCTAGGGATATGTGTGATTCAGTGACAGCGATGAATATAAATTGTCATAAAGCTACAGTACTGAATACATTTGTATGCATGTGCATTTCATTTGTAAAAAAAATCCTTGCAGGCCAAGTGTACACATGTGGATGGTGCTGAGATTCAAGTTTTCATATTGAGCAACTGTACATGGAGGATCTTAATGGTGGTACATGCAACAACTGTTCTATTACAATGTTTGAATGACTGCTCTATGAGAGTACAACATTGTGTTAACATTTTTTTCTGTGTGAGGGTGGGAGGCGGCACATGTCACTCCCTCTTGGATTAGCCACTGATTTACACTTGTGCTATTGGCAAACATCCACATGTGTCCATTACTAATACAATGGTTGCAGTTTGTCACCAACCAAACAACAAACAATGATGTTGACAATCTTTAGCAGGCACTCTTATAGAGAACACTAGTGTTGGAATTGTTGCACATAAAAAAGCAGCTTGGTATAGGGTCATATTAGCTATTAGTAGCACAGCACAGCCACAGGAATTATTTTTAAAAGTTTATTATCAGAACAATAATGGTAGCAGCCAGACAATGAAAAGTTAGGGAAGATTAGCCAATTGACAGTTGTTATCACTGTGAAAAAAAGAGGGATATATGATGGTATTTCCAGTGGCTTATTGAATACAAAAAAGCTTGATACAACCTGTAGTATACTAACAATCACATGTAAGGCTTTAGTTAATGTGTTAAACATACCGAAACCATATATGTGATGGTATAGTGTGGGCATTATATTTGATATAAGCTATTTCAGGTAATGTGGTAAATAAACTGAAACCATATATGTAATAGTATAGTATGCATTATACTAAAGTATAAGATGAGTATAATACCAGGATTTATATTAAGGCTTATTTCTATTCAATAAGCCACTGGAAATACCATCTTATATCCCACCTTTTTCACAGTGTATAAAAGCACAAATGTTTTGAGCATGCTTCAGCAACTTGCACAGGCATACAGTTGGATACCTGTATACAGTAGGTATTTTCACTGCTTGAAGTTTCTTAGTTTACTAGAGTGGCATATCCCCAGTATATGGAACAGTTATTGTTTGTTACTTTAGTGATTTTTCAGTAAGCTCACATTCACTGATGTTTTCTGATAGTTTAAAAGTTAGTAATACAATTATGTTCCATATACTTAAAGTTACTGACATTTTACTATCAGTATAACTGGGTACAACTACAGTAAAGTAGTTTAACAAACGGGTAAACTAAGAACCTTCAAGCAGTGATGGTTTTCACTATTACTTTAATAATGTATCTGTAAAGTCTTTGCATACCTACAGGTTGCATCAAGGAAGGAAACTACCACTCACTTATAAAATCTACCATTATATATATAAAATAATTATGGTTGAATTGTACCTATCTGTAATTTCTTCCCTTCTTCCAGTGTAAATCAAAATATTTGTTTTGAGTCTGAATAGTTGCTACTTTTTAAGAACAACCTTGAAATCTTCAAACTTTTTAAATTTCAATTCCACAGAATATTACAATCACTAATTTGATGACTAGCTTTTAAAGTCACAGTTCATTTCCAGTCTTCCAGATCTATAATTAGTAGTCAAACTGGAAGGAATGATGTTGTGGTTACATTTGCTGCATTATCACATCACGTGATGATCTTCCTTGTTATGCAGTTTCAATGTAATGATTATACTATTAGGTAGTGAAATCAATGGATTTGTCCTTACACTTTTAATTTGTAGCTTTTTCTGCAGCATATAATTATTATAATATTGAACTTCAGGGGTGGATTTAGGTGGAGTTTGATTAAACATAGAAGAGTTTAGGTCATAATAGCCAAGTATCCATTAATAAAGGAAACAGGGGGGTACAGCCCTCTTAGCCTCCAGCTTATTTCAGGAACTATTATTGCATTATTAGCAATACAAATAATCAAGACACACGGTAGTGTGTCGTGCGGCCCAAGAAGCCGGCGCGCAACCCCGTGAGTATATTGACAGGAAGAAAAAAAACGTAATTTTCGCACCGCCGTAGCTCTGTGCTGCCTTGATGAAATAAGACAAATTTTGCTGTGTACATTCCCTCCAACTTCAGTACTCCACATTCCAAATTTAAAGCGAAATCGCTTCAGGCATTCCTGAGATATTCGACTTCACAAATTGGCTTAGTTTCTTCGTTTTTTTTTCTTCTTATTTTTCTTCCTCTTTTCGCACACTTACAAAAACTGCTATAAAACGCGAACGCGTTATCCGATTGCCTTGAAATTTGGCACACAGAAGGGGGGTATCAAGGCGCATCTCGGTACCAACTTTAGCTGGAATACCATAAACAGGCAAAGAGTTATGAGCGATTATGCACGAAACATAACACCAATATGTTGTCACGCCTACAGGGTAAACCGCGTATGGGAATAAGCTGAAAATCGGTGGGTGAATAGGTTAACTATTGAACCTCAAACCTTTTGTGGTTTGAAAGAAATCAAGCTAAAAACCAGGAAGATACAGTGAAAAAATCAACAGTGTGTAACAATTACGCAATCGAGATTAGCTAATTTTTAATTTTTTTACTTTATTATTATTGGCAGGTTATATAGAGCCGGTACCGGTTACACTGTTTTGCCGGCTATTTTGCCGGCAGTGGAGGGTATAATACTTAGAATGTTACGTGCATTAAAAAAAAAAACTTGTACAAAAAACCTAAGAGCGAAAAAAGGTTGTCTAAGCGGGGATTCGAACCCGGGCATCCGTACTCATAAGCAATGTTTGTAACGATTATACCACCGGTGCTGCAGCTAGTCATATTATTTAGTTTCTACGTTATAAACATCCGACTGAAGTGACTTCTATATATAACAAGAGTGAAGAAGAAACCAAAGCTGAACCCTAGCCTACCCCTAACGCTAAGGAACTACTTTTCGAATCCCCTAAAGTTGAATGCTCGGGGCAACCTACTAGACGCGTGCCCTAAAGTTGAATGCTCGGGGCAACCTACTAGTGCCGGCACAATAGCCGTTAGTGTTTGCAAACCGGTACCGGCTAAATATACACTTCGATTATTATTATTATTATGCTTGCCACGCCTACCAGATAAACCACTTGGGGTAATGCTTTGAAAATCGCTGTACAGATGGAGTTATCATCTTAGAAAGGCTCTTCAATGGTGTAGAAGAATCAGACTTAAAGCCACGGAGTTATAACACGAAATCCAACTTGGTGTAGCAAGTGCGAGATCGAGATACTCTAATAGAGCAGTCATCCTAATAGAGCAGTCACCCTGAACAGAATTCAAGAGATCAGTTAGAAATAAGTAACCTGTATAGAGATCAGCTACAAACAAATCACCCTGTAGAGAGTTCAGCTACAAACAATTCACCCTGTTCAGACATCAGTTAGAAGAAGTTTTCTTGTAGAGAGTTCAGTTACAAACAAATCACCCTGTTGAAAGATCAGCTAGAAGATGTCACCTTGTAGATAGTTCAGTTACAAAGAAACCACCATGTAGAGAATTCAGCTACAAACTAGTGAGCCTGTAGATACATCAGCTAGAAGAAGTTACCTTGTAGAGAGTTCAGCTACAAACAAATCATCCAGTAGAGAGATCAGCTAGAAGAAGTTACCTTGTAGATAGTTTAGCTACAAACAATTCACCCTGTACAGAGCTCAGTTAAAAGAGGTTTCCTTGTAGAAAGTTCAGCTACAAACAAATCACCCTGTAGAGAGATAAGTAAGAAGAAGTTACCTTGTAGATCGTTCAGCTACAAACAATTCACCCTGTAAAGAGATCAGCTAGAAGAAGTTACCTTGTAGAGAGTTCAGCTACAAAGAAACCATCATGTAGAGAATTCAGCCGCAAACAAATCATGTATATAGAGTTCAGCTACAAACAAATCTCCCTGAGCTAGAAGAAGTTTCCTTGTAGAGAGTTCTGCTACAAACAAATCACCCTGTAGAAAGATCAGCTAGAAGAAATCACCTTGTAGAGAGTTCAGCTTCAAAGAAACAATCATGTGATAGTTCAGGTACAAACAAATTGTCCTGTAGAGAGATCAGCTAGAAGAAGTTACCTTGTAGAGAGTTCAGCTACAAAGAAACTATCATGTAGATAGTTCAGCTACAAACAAATCACCCTGTAGAAAGATCAGCTATAGAAGAAATCACCTTGTAGAGAGTTCAGCTACAAAGAATCTATCATGTAGAGAGTTCAACTACAAACAAATCACCCTGTAGAAAGATCAGCTATAGAAGAAATCACCTTGTACAGAGTTCAGCTACAAAGAAACCATCATGTAGAGAGTTCAACTACAAACAAATCGGCCTGTAGAGAGATCAGCTAGAAGAAATTACCTTGTAGAGAGTTCAGCTACAAAGAAACCATCATGTAGAGAGTTCAGCTGCAAACAAATCACCTGCAGAGAGTTAAGCTACAAACAAATCTCCCTGTAGAGAGATCAGCTAGAAGAAGTCACCTTGCAGGGAGTTCAGTTACAAAGAAATAAACCATGTAGAGAGTTCAGCTGCAAACAAATCACATGTAGAGACTTCAGCTAGAAACAAGTCACCCTGTAGAGAGATCAGCTAGAAACAAGTCACCTTGTAGAGAATTCAGCTAGAAGAAGTCACATTGTAGAGAGTTCAGCTACAAAGAAACCACCATTTAGAGAGTTCAGCTGCAAACAAATCACCCAGTAGAAAGTTCAGCTATGAACAGATCACCCTGTTGAGAGTTCAGTTAGAAACAAGGAATCCTGTAGAGAGATCACCTAGAAGTATCGCCTTGTAGAGAGTTCAGCTACAAACAAATCACCTGTAGAGAGTTCAGCTACAAACAAATCACCCTGTAGAGAGATCAGCTAGAAGAAGTTACCTTGTAGTGATTTCAGCTACAAACAAGTCATCCTGTAGAGAGTTCAGCTACAATGAAACCATTCTGTAAAGAGCTCAGCTGCAAACAAATCACTTGTACAGAACTCAGCTACAAACAAATCACCCTGTAGAGAGATCAGCTAGAAGAAATTACCTTGTAGATAGTTCAGCTACAAACAAATCACCCTGTAGAAAGATCAGTTAGAAGAAGTTACCTTGGAGAAAGTTCAGCTACAAAGAAACCATTTTGTAAAGAGCTCAGCTGCAAACAAATCACCTGTACAGAATTCAACTACGAACAAATCACCCTGTAGAGAGATCAGCTATAAGAAGTTACCTTGTAGATAGTTCAGCTACAAACAAATCTCCTTGTAGAGAGATCAGCTAGAAGAAATTACCTTGTAGAGAGTTCAGCTACAAAGAAACCACCATGTAGAGAGTTCAGCTGCAAAGAAATCACCCTGTAGAAAATTCTGCCAGAAACAAATTGCCCTGTAGAAAGATCAGTTAGAAGAAGTTACCTTTTAGAGAGTTCAGCTACAAAGAAACCATTCTGTAAAGAGCTCAGCTGCAAACAAATCACCTATACAAAATTCAGCTACAAACACATCACCCTGTAGAGAGATCAGCTAGAAGAAGCTACCTTGTAGATCGTTCAGCTACAAACAATTCACCCTGTAGAGAGAGCAATTAGAAGAAGTCACCTTGTAGAGTGTTCAGTTACAAAGAAACCACCATGGAGATTTCTGTAATCAATATATGTGACCGGATTTGCGAAAAGGGGTCTTCCACACACATCCAATTCTGTAAACGGTGGAGACCATAACTCAGTGTTCAAGTAACATATTAACCTGAAAATTTCACCATGTATTCAGCTATAGTGGTGCTCACCACTGTCCAAATATCAAGGCAATAGCTCGTTCCAATCTGAAGTTATCAATTGTCAAAGTTGGCAAATTGGATGTGTGTGGAAGACCCCTTTTCGCAAATCCGGTCACATATGTATTATACAGTATATATAATTTGTACATTTACTGATAAAATATTTAAAGTACATCTACTTCATCTTTGCTTCTTCCTGTAGTAAAGAAAAAAACATAGGTTAAAAAAGTCCCAAAGCTGGCCATAGGCCGGCTTTGGGGTATACAAATACAAAAAGAAATGAAATCTAATCCAAAACAGCCAAGCTGCAAAAAAAGTGTGCGGCCCTCAGAAAGGCTATGGTGAAAAAAGATGTGAAATCCAAGGTGGTGGCCAAGAAATAGCTGTGATGGTAGGTTAATGGTAAAAATTTTAATAATGACAATTCAGGTGAATTTTTGTGCCGCTTCACAAAATTTACCTAAATTGTCATTATTAAAATTTTTACCATTAACCTACCATCACAGCTATTTCTTGGCCACCACCTTGGATTTCACATCTTTTTTCACCATAGCCTTTCTGAGGGCCGCACACTTTTTTTACAGCTTAGCTGTTTTGGATTAGATATTATTATGTCTATTATAGTTACCTATTGTTTAATACTGCTCCAGAAGTGGATGCTCCTTTTCCCTCAAGTAGTCTTGCTTGATTGTGGGTTGCATCTCCATAGTTACAACTGTGTGTTTGTCCTATTCAGATAATTACATAGCAGTGGCTATAAGAGGTAATTCTTTATTAAAGTGTGGTTCTATTTAACTTGTATTTAACTGTTTAAAAGTGAATTATGTGGTCAAGATGTTAGTTTCCAGTGGCTTAACTTGGCTAGAGCTGACATTGATTTCAACCAATTGCAAACTCAACCATCTAGCAAAAGTGTGTTTCTTGGTAGTCAACATATGTGACCAGTAGGTCTGCATCAAATATTCCAGCATAATAATAAGCATAATATAGGCTGGAGTGCTATGCCAGCATAATCCTGGCACATTAGGTGGACATTTCAAACTATAGAGCTTAATTCCATGGAAATAGATTGATCAGAGCAGTCAGTGGAAACTGCAATAGAGCACTCAGATGCATTGTACATAGCTCCTTAGATCGATACTCTCTAATAGAACAGTCATTTATAGTGAAAAGTGAAATAGTCTAATAGAGCATTCACTGATTAAAATGTTCCATGATAATTGTCACAAATGGTGCTAACTTAGGAGCATAATGCAAGCATAATTGGAACACTGAAAGAGTATAATGGGTGAAAATTTTGGGAAATTCCTGAAAGTATTTTGGGCAAAATTTGACTCAGGCCTAGTGACCAGGCCTGCGAAAATAGGGCATGTGGGCACAAACTACAACCAGCCACATTACATCTCATATCTCAGTACTGAGTTAGAACATTTTCATTCTGTAACTTATATTTTAAAGCCAACTAAATGTTCAATATGTATTGAAAATTTCATGGCCACACAATAATGGAATAAAACGTCATGACGCATCAAAGTTGCAAAAGTAGACAATTTTCATGTGCCAACATGCCCTATTTTCACAGGCCCAGTCACATATTTTATTTTAAAAATTGGATACTGGAATACTACTATTACCTATAAAAATCAAATCGAAAGTCTAAAATTATGTAATGAATGATAAACACAATGTTGTTAAGTTACTGTATAATTATAAATTTTCTTGTACATGATACACATATATAAGGACCTATATTCTGTGCCTTCCGAGTCAAGTACATTTAAAACAATACTGTTGTGATAATAGCTATTACGTGCTATTGTATGGCTTGTCTGGCTCTTATGATGTTTCAGTAATAGTATTAATTTTGTTAAAATATTTCCAGTGGCTGAGTTGAGCTATTAATAGCATCACTCTTTTAAAGCTATTACTAGTTAGCATCAGTTTTAGAGTTACATAGAAAATAAGTGGCTATTGGAACTGTAACAGTGATTCTATTTTTTAAGATCCAGTTGTTTTAACTCATACATTTATAAAGCTTTTAAACCGATCCATTAAAGTGAACAATTGTTCAGTATGCAGTGTGAAAGTGTAGAATTATGGTAGCATGCATGTCAATGGCTTTGTGTATTGTCTATCATGAAAAAGTACATCATTAGTAATTTTCACACCACACCTACAACAGTCAAAGCAAGCAGGCTAGCTTCATGTATCATTTGCCATTCTCGATATCTGAGAATGAAGAATGATGTGATTGATTGAGAGTGAGGATGGAGAATGGCTTCATATCATTATTTACATCTATAGCCTTATACTTCTAGTGCTTCTTTTCTTTGATGTGCAGTTATAGGAGTTCGTGAAAGCAAAGCAGCTACAAAAAGTGTAAAGAAGAAAGGAGCTAACAGGGAACAGGAAGAGAATTGAAGAAACGTCATTGTGTGCAGTGAAAATACCGTTATAGATGACCCTCTTATTGTGCATAATGATGGTAGGTTGGTATTGGGTCAATAAGCATGGAATTTATAATAGTCCGCATGTGAAATGAAATGATACACAAAGGAGGACAAAGGTACACCATTTGGTAACATGACATGTACATACTGCAGTATTCTATAATATACCTTTATGTAGGGCTGCGGAAATAAAGCAACCAATCCCATAGTCTTAGTTGTCATTGAGTTAGGCTAGTCAGTCAATCAGTCAGTCAATTAGTCAGTAAGTCAGATAGCCAGTCAGACAACCAGTCAGCCATATTATACTCTTTGAGTTTCTGTTTTAATGGTGTCAAGATATATCAAAGCATAGGTACAGCACTATGAAGGATATACAGAAGTTTACTAAAAGGTTATATTAGTAAATGTGGAGACAACTGATGACCTAAGTAAATTATTAATCTAGCTAATAAAGAAGCCACTGTATAACATATGTAGAACATAGAGTTTTTGATAGCATTTGAAGTGTATGGGTGTTGGTTACAGCAGTCTGCAAAACCACTAATAGCTGTATGATACAAACTGAATGTCTAGATCATGTCACTCTAAACACAATGTTGGTTAATACTCTTCACAGTGATTGCAGTTTTGTACACCAGCCAAACAATGAACAGTATATGGTGAATAAAGTGGGCGAATATAGTCTTTAGCAATGTCACCACAATATCATACCTTCCAGTTCCTCTACATTGTACAAAATTATAGATTTGGATATGATAAGGGAAGTAAAACAGTGATTTTAAGAGTTCTCATCAAACTAATTACATTATTTGATTAATTGCTACTCACCATGGAATGAAAATTAAAGGCAGAGTTATACTGTATAATGTTCAAAGTAAAGATTTTACATAGGGAGGAAGTGTAGAATTTTAAAGAACTTCAATGCTGTCACACAATTTAATATACAGATACTGACTGATTAAGTATGTAGAGGTTTCAGGTACGTATGCAAGGAAACATTATTAACAGGAAATCATGTATTTAAGAATACTAGTTTCTAGTGGTGTTACATGATTATGTTACTTCTTCACATACTACTGTATAAGTTATAAAACAATATACATAAGAATCTGTACAGATATCTATCTAGCTGTGCCATCCAATCAAGTTGTTGACTAAAGTATGCGTTCAAAACATCGCTGCTATTATAACAATATTATTTTTACTACTTTATGGTTGATATCCTCCAACTTCTCATTGTCTGGCTGTTATGTTATACTGATAATAGACTTTTAAAATTATTCTGTGGCTGCGTTGTGCTAACAATAGCATCACTCTTTTAAAACTTTTCTTTCTTCCTGTCAAGTACTCACAGTGTTGTGCACTGACTTCTTGGCCGCATAACACACTAGCTACCATGTGTGTTGATAATGGTGAACACTCATAATAATGACCAAATTTAGGCAATGAGACATAGCAATGAAGGTTGGGGATCTGAAACATAAAATTAACAATAAGTGACCTTAATACAGGTATGCTAACGTGATTTTGAGTATAATAGACATTGTCATTGAGTGTAATAATATTATGACAGTAATATAGTCGAGCACCATAGCAGAGTATAGGTAGCTATGTACTGGTACAAAATGTATGGTAAAAATTAATAAATTCCCAGACTCCTAGTTTTCCCTACACTTGTTTGTTAACATTATATAGAGTTTGTATAACAACACAACAAACGAACTGATGCTGGCTACAGCAGTCTGCAAAAATGCCATTAGCTATACAAATCGATTGACAAACTAATTGTGTTATTATAAGTACGTACAGTGTTGTTACGTAGTTCAAGTTTAACATAGTCACAGTGATTGCAGTTTGTACACCAGCCAAACAATGGAGAATGATGTTAGCGATTATAGCTCTCAGCAATGAACCACAACATCATTTAACTACTACGGTAATAGAGCTTAATCACTGCAGCCATAATTAGCCCTATTTACATACAAATAATAACAAGAGATGATCAGGTTTATAGTTGTTATTGCTTTCATAAGTTCTTACATGCCTACAGGTAGTCACTGTTTCATTCATAATGTTATAGGTGAGTCTGGCATAGCTTGTACACAATGGCTACATGTGTTATAGACAATTGCATCTTGCATCTTTGGCCACTGAATTTGAGATTAATTAGCTAATAGATACTTTAAAAGAACCATCAGATACTTATGCAGCAATCACAGTTATTAAGATTTGCTTGTATGTTTTTGCAAAATGCCAACTGAGTACAAGTGGCTCTTACTTCTACCAAATATGTGAGACAACTTCTGGGACGGTTTTGGGGGGGGGGGGGGGGGGGGTGGGTTGGGGTTTCCAGAAACTCGTTTGATATGCCACTAGTGGTGTATTTTTTTTCCAATTTTATGCATGTGAGATTGTACAATGAGTGTTGTGATGATTTTACTTGTGAACAACTAAACAGAAATACATTAGGACTACAACACATATCTATTAAAGCTTTTAATTTATTTCACTATATGTGACCAAATTTGACAAAACAAGGTTTCCACACACATCCACTTTTACAACTTTGAATCACCATAACTCAATGTAGGAGCATGCCATTAGTTTCAAATTTTGACCTGGAATTGAAGAATTGTGTAAAACGTGTAGGTCAATAGCTTACTGAGTAGTCAGGTTACAGTTGGTTAAAGTCAGAAAATTCGATGTGTGTGGAAGCCTTGTTTTGTCAAATTTGGTCACATATACATACAAGCTATTGTGAACACGTAAACAATGATTTGTTGTATAGCAAACGAATGTGTGTATTGTGATTCATTGTGAGAACAGCATCATAGATATATAATGGTCCTTTGTATTTATTGAATTTGAAAATTCATCAACAATTGTAACTTGTAGCTATGTATCATATTGTTCATAGAACAGTACACAATACATATTGAGGGTAATACACAAAACATGTATATCATAATTGTGTTGTGTGGGCTAGTTATACACAAAAGTTGTTTATCAACATGTAAGCATACACAGGCTTGTGAGTGTGTTGGTGAATGTGTTATGTGGTTAAGATATTATGTACAGTATGATACTTTACGATTAATCACTTCTGTATGTAATCTAAACCAATACAGCCAAGCTGTGAAAAATGGATGTGGCCCCAAAAAAGCCAGGGTTAAGAAGATGTGAAAAAAGGTGGTGGCCATGTAGGAAATGGCTGCAATGATATTAATGCTAATCATTTTTAATGATTAGGGTGCGTCAATTATTAAAAATGATGTGCATTGACATCATTGCAGCCATTTCTTTACCACCACTTTTTATTTCACATCTTCTTTCTGGATCTTTGGGGGCTGCACAACTTTTCATAGCTTTTCGCTGTTTTGTTTAGATATGTATATATTATATGAGTTGTTTAATAATTGTATAGATGTTGTGGAAGACAGAAAGTCTGCCCATGTACCACCCATTCACAAGAGTGCACGGAATAATTTTATATTTTTTACAAGTTGAGGGGATCTATCATTAACGATCACATGAAAATTGGCTATATCACCTAATCTCAGGAATGCTTAAAGATATTAAGCTGAAATTTTAACACAAGATAGATGAGCACCTAGTACTTCATTTATGCTACAAAACAGAAAATTGATTAATGTGCTAAAAAGGTAGGTTTTCCAAGATCAGGTCACATTGGGAGTTTGAGACATTTTTCCACTGGTCTCTGCTCATGAATTGTTACTTAAAGATCTTGTACCACCCAATTACTACACAAGAACAATTATTAAGTTGTACTTATATACATCACACACCCAGTAACAAGTAGTGTACCATGCATGAGATCAGTGTTAGTTCCTGTGTACGCTCTTCACAATATTTGTCACTGTTATTATATGCCATCAATTCTTTCAAGTCCTGTATTCATGCATATGTTTGCAGATGGCACTAAGATAATTTCGTGCAATATTCTTCACCTTTTCAAACATATACTTTCTGTAAAAACCTTAAACAGGCTGTACGGCCAGGAGTCCTACAGACCTTCAGAACAACGTTGAAACCGGGTCACTACTGCTGACCCGGATGACCCACTGACCCGGATAGCAATCCGGGTCAGACCCGGATGTGACCCGGATTGACCCGGATGTGACCCGGATTAATTAAAGCCGAGACGTGTTTCGGCTAGTCTAGGGTGAGCGAACGAGTCTACATTTTGAGCGTTCGATTCGTGTTGAGTAAATATTGCAACTTCAGCCTAGCTGTAGGTTGAAGACCAAAAAAAAAAAAAAAGGTCTTCACCTACTGACAATAGCTACTCCTCACCATAGATACCCTCAGTTTCGTGCTACATACTGCACTTACTAACAAATACCGTGGCTGGCTGAGCATATGTTGGTAATGCGATAAGTGGGCGTGGCTCACGAAAGAGCTACGCGATAGTGTTTATAAGTTCCACGTCGTCAAACGAACAATTCCTTTTATCACGTGCGGGTCAGACCCGGATAAATTGTAAACCGGGTCAGACCCGGATGACCCGGAGAAAATGTGACCCGGATGACCCGGATGACCCGACCCGGTTTCAACGCTGCTTCAGAACTTATGCTGCAAAGTCTTAATAAAGTAAATAAAGAAGTATAGTGATGACTATAACCTTTCAAAACAATCACTTTATAAATGGTCAGTCACTTGGCAGCTGAGATTTAGTGAAGTGCAAATATTTAGTTATATCTATGTGTATACCAGTTCATGATCATCATTTTGGATTCTACAGTGAAAATGACACAAAATTGACACTACAATTACCCATAAAGACCTTGGTATACTGTTTGATGAATAACTTAAGTTTCATTACCACACTACTGAAGTCACTGCAAAGGCTATTTGACTCTTTATTGGTAACAAAAGTATTTACAACATTATGACACAGATTATAGTAAAACCAATTGGAAACCCCACTTTGTGCATGAAAGTTCAAAGTAGAGCTATACTCTACTATTATCATCGTTCCATGGCGAATCATACTCCGAGAGATTGTCTACATTGGCATTCCCTTCAATGTCACATAGAAGTTTAAGAGTTATTTTAACCCTGGTTTCATTGACTTGAACACATACACATGCATACACGCATGTACAAATGTGTACACATGCATGTTTCTGAAATGTTCTAGTGACGTTTTATGATTTGATTATGATTGTGATTGAGTATGGGTAAAGACACAGCCTAATATATTGTGATCTTATCTTATACATTGTGACATAGTTTATATACAGTACCTATACAATCATAAAATAAACTCAGTTGCTAACCATATATGGAATGTTTGAAACTTTTGCCCCTGTAGCAATCAGGGACGGTTTTAGCCCCCTCTGAACTATCGTGCGCCCTAACGATTCGTCTGGGTAATAAAAATTGCAAAGAGTTATACATTTTATGGCTATTTCTATTGGCTAAATTTCGTACTTTTATCATTGAAATCACTTTCACAGCATTGAGAAGCATGTAGTGACCTTTTTTGCCTTCAACTTGCACCTATAGGCTGAAGTTGCAATTCCAGAGAACCAGGAACCCCCCCCTGAAAATTTCTAGATCTGCCCCTGGCCATTGTAACAAATCTCCAATGCCACAACATTTTGAAGTATTGTAACCCTTTAATTAACAATCATTTATATAACTATAACTATAATTACTGTATAATTAACACTTAACCCTCAGCATACTTCTTGTTTAAAACCATCATTATTAAATATATACAGTAATGAAATGAGAGAATGTAATGCACTAAGTATACACACAGAAAACCTTAGTCACATGTGACGACAAAGAATGGTTCTTAAAATGAAACTAGAGTGGAGTGAGAAGTACAGAAATATTATAACATAACTATATGTACATTTCAATTATAAATCACAAGATTCAGTGAGTTTGAAGTAGGACACAGCCAATCTGACCTTGAAGTCCAGTGCTATAAATATGGGATGCTGTGATGAAAGTTTAAAGACACTATATAGAAATTAATTCTGACAAGTAAAAATTAATTTAATGAAAAAAATTCCAATTGACAAAAAAATGTTGGTAGCTATCTGTAATTCCCCAACAATTCCAATCAATTCTTCATCTGAGTAGGTTTTGTAGTGGTTAGGGATCTTCAGCTGATTGTTCTGCTAAACTGGTAGTCTTCCTTAACATAATAATTGTAGCCATATAACTACCTATCAGAGTAGTTTTTAAACAAATACTGTATTTGAAATATAATAGTGATAGCTACACTAACTGAGATGGTCAGATCAGAGTTTAAGGTTACCAGTAGAAAGTGTCTTTTACAAGTTCCACTAAGATTGGATAGAAGTCAACTTTGGATAAACACTGAGACTATAAGTGGCCTTCAAATTAAAAAAAACAACAGTTATTATGATAAAGCTATAGGAAATGCTAGGTATAAAAAGAAATGGTGCAAGAAGAAATTTATAAGGCTCATAAGAACCTCCTTAAAATAAGTTTGGTAAATTTAAGAGTTTGTGGCCTACGTTGTATATGAATTAAGATTTTAATACGCAACAATATCATGCAGGTTTGAAACCTGAGAGAAATCTTGCAGCTTGATTGGTTAAATCCTAGGAGCTTCATCTTCACTACATGATTAATGGTATGTATCTTCAACAGTGAAAACAGATGGAACATTTGCTGTGTCATTATCATCAGAGCATTATGATGTAGCTAATAACCTAACTCCAGTTTAAAAGAAACCATAATCAAATTGCTCAAAGCTTCATGCACTCTATAACTGTTACAGTTCATGTTACAGCCTCTGACTGGAAAGCTGCTCAAAAAGGTGACGAAACATGACCTATAATAATTATTATGGCTAAAACAAACCATTCAAATAGTCCATTATTCATTCTAAATTCTAAATCAAATATTCAATGCTATGTGAGCAGATTCAATATTCTATAGACATACTTTTACAGTGGTAAAGCAATAGCTCTTTTTGAATAATTCTTATTAAAATAGTTAATAGACTAAAACTTCAATGAAATATTTTATAAAAAATGGAGCTTATACAGTATAATATAATAGTTGTACCAACAAATCAGTACAAATGAAGTATAGTTTCATTTCCTACAAAAACATAATTGCAAGTGTTTGTGAATACAACACATTTAATCAGTATTCATTCTTTTTAAAACTATTCATTTCGTTAGCATTTAGAATATATTCGTTTTAGCTCAAGTAGTTTAGTAGCTTAGCTCAACTAGCTTTAACTCAAGTATATAGCGTATTCGTTTTAGCTTAGTAACAAGTAATTTAACAAATATTTTATTGTAGCAAGTATAAAACAAGCATTGTATTATGTGACTGTCTCTGGGAAAACCGGTCTTATCGCCCATTTAAAAGTATCGAGAAACGTCGGTTTTAAATATTCTGTGTGTTGTAGCTGGCCAATGGTGGTAGCTACGCATACCAAAATTTCACACGTTTCACAACAATTTCTTACCTTCCTGATCATCCACTGAAGAAGTAGCCACCAGCTAAGTTTCCCGCCATTTTAGATAGTTTTTAAACCGAGGTTGTCTGTATCAGGCGAGCTCCAGAAGGGTGGGAGGCGAGCTCCAGAAGGGTGGGAGGCGAGCTCCAGAAGGGTGGGAGGCGGGGGCCCTGGAAGGCGGACAAGATGGTGTTCAAAAATTGAAAAGAGACGTGCTGGGATGAATTAGGCCAAGTTATAGGCCATTCAGGGTTCACAACTTGCTAAAATGAAAGGAAATTTACTGTACAGGTCATTGTCCAACACCACAGAGCTGTACAGCCACACACACAGCCATCTCCTGGTTGGCCAGGGCTCCATCAAGACCCCAGACCACTCGTACGGCTCGCCACTGTGCTCTAGAAAAGCAGCCAGCAAAAGCAGACCATTTTACTCTGGTGGACTGTGGCAGTGAAACTTGATAGTGCATTCATTAAGCATTGTGTTTGTGTGAAAAAATCAAACTTCCTGTCTTGGGCGATAAGAACGGTTTTCGTAGATCCAGTCACTTATTATGTACATTTTTGTTAACAATTATAAAACATTGTAAAATGTTTTGTTTCATGCAACTTACATATTAATTAATAACTGTGTGGCTGATTATTCTCATTGTAGCCTTTGCAGTTGATTAACTATGTATATTGTATTGGCATGGAAACTTGATTCATACTAATAATATAAAATTATACTTCTCTGTATACCATGTGACTATATACAATCAACTTTGGATTTTCTATTCCTGAATTTACAGTCCAAGAATGCCTATATATTTGGTCGTGAGATATATAAGCATGTTTATTGTACATGGTGGCTATTTATTGTTTTCACCCTAACAACAATGACTGTCCTTACTCTATAACTTAGTTAATGAAAGCATTTCCTTTCAGCGATGCATGTCTAGCAGTCTCCATGCTCATCACACGTGATTTAGTCCTTTGCAGGAGCACATTTTTTCTCTTCACAAAACTTCCTTCCACGATGCTGTTGTGCTCAGATATGGATGGGATCCTGCCAGGTTTCCTCAACATTGCGCCTGTGGGACTAAGTTCACTGTTGAACATTCCTTTACTTGTCCCAAGGGTGGCTTCCCTTCAATCCGTCACAACGGGATCCGTGACTTAACAGCAAGCTTACTTACTGAGGTCTGTCATAAGGTGGATGTTGAACCACATTTACAACCTATTACTGGTGAACAGTTCACCTTACCCTCATCAAACATCGAAGATGGTGCTCGACTAGATATTTCAGCCAATGGTTTTTGGGGTGGCTGTTGTGAGAAAATTTACATTGATGTTGAAGTCTTTAACCCACACGCTCCTAGTAATCGTACCACCAGTGCCAGTGCCATTTACAGAAAACATGAATTGTGTAAGAAGCATTCATACGAAGCTCGCATACATGAAGTTGAACAGAGTTCCTTTACTCCTTTAATCCTTTCAGCCACAGGAGGAATGGCTAACGAAGCAACAATGTTTTACAAACGCCTTGCTTCCTTGCTATCAGATAAATGGGACTCAAATTATGCTGCTGTAATGGGGGTGGATCCGGTCCTGCTTGTCTTTTTCACTTCTGAGGTCAGCAATTAGATGTCTGAGGGGTTCTAGATCCTCAAAGGGCTCCTTTGGCCACTCTTTAGGATCAGCACCAATTGACCTCATTCAGTCAAGACTCACGTTAATTAAGCAGTAACTCTTATTGCATTTTTCCCTCCTTTCTTTGTACGTTTAATTTTTTGTTTCTTTTTCTTTAAGTAGGAACGATTTAGTGCGTGGGTGGCTGTGTACCGTACAGCCGAGGTTTTATTTATGGTGGTGCGAGGGACGATTCCTACGTTGCTGTTTGATACCCAAATTCAATCCCACGAAGCATATTTTTTGACTGAACCTAGTTAGGCATGTCCCAAACTCCGACTAGAAAGTTAATAATGTTTTGCATTTCGCAAAGTGTGCTTGGACCGATTACCCCTCATTTAGCGAAATTCTAGATCCACCACTGTCAGTGTACTGTACAATGTAAGCGGTCGTTTAGGTTTTGACGTAAAAAGGCAATTAATCCCATGGGTCACTCATGGCAAGGAATAACGTCAGTATCAGCGTTGAAACCGGGTCGGGTCATCCGGGTCAACCTGGTCACATTTTCTCCGGGTCTGACCTGGATTGAATCACGTGAGACACGAAATTGTTCGTTTGACGACGTGGAAACTTATAAACGATATTGCGTAGCTCTTTAGTGAGCCACGCCCACTTATCTCGCTACCAACATGCGCTCAGCCTGAGGGGTAGCTATTTTTAGTAGATGATGACCTTTTTATTTTGGTCTTCAACCTACAGCTAGGCTGAAGTTGCAATATTTACTCAACACGAATCGAACGCTCAAAACGTAGTCTCGTTCGCTCGCTCGAGACTAGCTCTTATCGCACGCCTCGGATTTAATTAATCCGGGTCAGCAGTAGTGACCCGGTTTCAACGCTAGTCAGTATACCCTTGGGTCACTCATGGGAAGATTTTACGTACTTTACACTCACGCAAAATGCTGTAACTGAGAAGGTTGGAGATCCACTTGATAACCTTACTCCTGGGAAGATTTTACGTAACTTTGTAGATCACGTGATACAAATGTCACGTGATGCAAAGTAATCACGTGAGCATTGTTAAACGAGGCTCCTTGTTAAACACTAGTGTTGAGATGTGTTCTCTGTGGAGACCAAGATCTACATGGATTTTACTATTGCTCTGCTTTGGAAATCCTCTTTGCTTCGCAGAACCCAGTAGCTCCGTGGATGGTGAGCCATTGGCTGCTGTGTCATTATCGGAATAGCTCTTCTAGTTACTGAAGTGGCTGCAGTATAGCTACTTACAATTCCCTTAGTCGTGCGAGGGTAAGCTAGCTACTATTGTATTACTTCAATGCAACTACAGCTAGCTATTTTTAGATTGTACACTACTTTCTGCCTGATAGAAGCCCCTAGTGGGCTTTGCTAATTAACAATAATAATACACTGTTAAAATGAAGAGTAACCAGAACTCTCAAGGAGTTCCCAGTGTAGGGAGGATTTAACACCCCTGGAGAGCAACCATTACTCTAAAGGAGTAACTGGGGAGTAACACATGCTCTGAAGGTGGTGTCACTTACTCTTCAGAGTAATGGTTATTCTCTTCAAAGTGTTGGTTATTCTCCATGGGGTGTTAAATCATCCCTACACTGGGAATTCTTCAGAGTGGTGGTTACTCTTTATTTTTAACAGTGTAGAAGCATGGCGAATGCTATAGATACAATAGGAGTAAAAGGTGAGCTTAAGGTTTCTCAGAGGATCAAATACAAATTGGACACAGGAGCATAGGCGGCGGAAAGGGGGGGTTAGTCCCCCCTCAGAATGATATCACGCCGAAATTATCCTTCTTGGAGTGGGGCTGAAAACCGCAATAAAGATCGAGATACTCTAATAGAGCAGTCACTCTAATAAAGCAGTCACAGTATTAGAGCAGTGTGTAGCGAGCTATGTTACTATGTAAGGATTTTTATGTAGTTTATCAGCTATAAATGCATAGCTGGTGAGGTGAGCAGCTATTGTCAGCTGGTTGTGAAATTTTTTTTTTTGGTCTCACCTTACCAAACCAGAGACAATGTAGTACTTCACTTCCATAAGTCTGGGTCAGCCCAGCCCCTCCTCATATGAACTACTTCCTCCGCCCCTGCACAGGAGTATGACAAACTTGCATCATCACATGGAAATTTTAATCTGAAACATGGTGGCAGCTATTCATAAAAATTTGCTATTCCTATGGCTTTATAAAAAGAGAAATGAAGTCACTGATAAAAATGGCCACTATGCAATTCTGGGTGTATACCAAATCACAACTAAAGGTCATGAATTCACTGCTACAGAAGACAATAAGATTACAATACCTTTAGGGTTAGTGAAACAGTGCCAACCAGAAACAAAGAACAGTGCACTTCTTTCAACCTCCTCAGGTAACTCTATAAAAGTAAGAATTGGTAAAGGAACACCATCACTAACAGTACCTACAATGTATGCACACATCATTATTATTATTATACTATCACTTTTAATTTAATGTACATTAGCACTTGTGCCCCAGGCGGACTCTGCTAATTAAACAACATAATAATAATATCATGGATTGTGTCCCATTTCTTTTCACTGACAGTGCAAAATGTCAGTTTGTAGCACATACAATTTCTTCTATGTATGCTGATTATCATGTTTATCTTGAACAAAATAGTCTGTATTTTCTGTAGTGGCCAGATTCACTGCAAAGGTGTTTCCCATATCTGTGAGGCTGTGTAGGGAATATCTGTTTGCACATTTTATAAAATAATTATGTTTTGTGCAGCTTAATCAGTTATGTCTTATGTATATGGCTAGTTACATACATGCAAGTTTCATATGAAACATAGCAGAGCATGTGGCAGGTGGTTTATCCATAGACTCATGGGCTGTCATTATAATTTACAGCAGTAGACAGAGAGGGCTTCAGCCCAGGTCCAGTCACATAATTATGGCATAATTCTCAATATTGTATATGATGCATGTATGTTATTTACATGGATATATATATTTGTATTTAGCTCACAGAATGATGTCGGTGTCATCTACAGCCCACCTGACTTGAGTTTGATGGGGAAAACCATTAAAATGAAGTTTTCTATAAAAGTAGGAGTGGAAAAGTGGTGCAGAGGGACAGTACCTTCATATAATGGAAGAAGTGGGAAGTATGGTGTATACTCTCCTTGTGACAAACAGACTATTTTATTTTACCTGATGATCCTGACATAGACATCATTAATATAGCTGCATGCATGCAATGTTTATATTTTCAATATAGTGCAGCTCATTCACATGTGATCATGTTGCATCCCATGACCACGAGGTTTGTAACATAAGGATTTCCGAAACAGAGCAGTACCAGGGTAGTAAAATCCTTGATCACACAACACACATCACAATTTAATTGTAATTTAATTTGTTTAATGCACATACTTCATAATTGAGTGTTGTACATGTGAAAAGATGTAAACTTAAAATTACTGTTGTCTATAAAGATGAAGTGTGTGACAAAATGTGTTTTAAGTCAGGTGCATTAGTTAAGTTAGTAGGTAGTGAGTTTCAACGTTGAATTGAATGTGGGAGAAATGAATGATAATATGAGTTAATTCTAGCAGGTAAACTGATGAATCTTTTAAGATAGCCCTGGGTAGATGACAATACTGGTTGGCGATCTTGTGAGAAGTCAATACAAATAAGGTTGTTGATAATTTTGTAAAACATGGTGATGATGGCATTAGTTCTTCTTACTTCAAGTGATTGCCAGTTTAATTGAGACAACATGGAGGTCACACTGGAGTATGCTGAGAATTTGTTGAAGACAAAATGAGCAGCATTACGTTGGACCATTTCTAGTCTTGCAATATCAGTTCTGACATAAGGGGACTATACAGTAGAGGCATACTTCAAAATTGGTCGTACGTAAGTGAGGTAAGCAAGTGATTTAATAGTAGGAGAGCATTGCCTGAGATTTCTTTGCAAAAAATGCACGTGTAGAGTTTGCTTTATTACAAATGGCAACAACGTGATCATGCCAAGACAGTTGTGAGTAAAGATGACTCCTAAGTATTTGGCAGAATTGACCTTAGAGAGGAAATGACTGTTGATATTGTACGTTGAATTTATAGGGTTTTTCTTATTTGTTATAGTGAGATGTTCACACTTTGTCAAATTGAGTTTCATTAGCCACGTTGTGGGCCCACTGAGCAGTGATGTCCAAGTCTTTCTGCAGTCTAATAATATCTTCTGCACTGTGAATCTCTCTATACAAAATTACATCATTGGCATAGAGTCTGATTTTAGAGGTAACATCACTAGGATTATGCTCATAATTTTACCTATTATGCTATGCTGCACTGCTCAAATATTTACCTATTATGATGTTCAATACTTACCTATTATGCTCAAATTATGCCCAATTATTTATGCCTCAGTTCTCATGCTCTGTTAATGATTTCCAGTTTATGGATAAATAATAAGTGCTGAAGCACAAACTTACTTATCAAAATGCATATTACAAAAAAGATAGATATACTCTAATAGAACAGTCAGCTATATGATTGTTCTATTAGAGTTACTGACTGTTCTATTAGACTATATCGATCTTTCTGTGATAGCTACTTTGATAAACAAGAATTCATACTATTACACAAATATTCTACCTATTATGCTAGCACTATGCTCAATGCTTTCAGGCACCTATTATGCTCATAATTATGCCAGCATAATCGGTGGGTCCCTAAACATCACTAGGGAGATCATTTATATAAAGAAGGAAGAGCAAAGGACCTAATACTGAACCTCGCGGCACCCCTGATAAAACATTACAAAACTGGTTTCTGTTATTATGTAATAATACTTGTTGCACTCTATCTTTTAAAAAGTCACTTATCAAATTGAGTAAAGGACCTGTAATTCCATGGTAGGACAGTTTGTGCAGTAAATGTGGATGAGACACTTTATCAAAAGCTTTCGAGAAGTCTAATAAAAGAAGATCAATTTGATTGCTTGAGTTTAGAGATGCAGATAAGTCATTAACAATTTCAAGTAGTTGAGTCTCGCATGAGTGATTTTTACGAAGGCCATGTTGTTCGTTATAAATTATGTTGTGATTGCTAGCATGTTGAGAAATTGAGGATACTATTATATATTCAAATATTTTGCAGCAGATGCAGGTTAAAGATATAGGCCTATATGTAGAGGGATCTGTGCATGAACCCTTCTCGAAAATTGGCACCACAAAGGCTTATTTCCAATCTGTTCGAAGCTTTCCCTGTTGAATAGAAGCATTATTTATTTATTTATTTATTAATGCTTTATAAATACACACATACAAGCATGAACTTAGGTACACACACAGATACAACAACTGACAATACACATGGTGTACTAAAGGTCTGTAGGCTTGTTTCTACAGCTATTAAATACTAAAGTTAATGCTGGAGCAATATGATTGGAGGTTTCCTTAAGAAATCTTGCTGGTATTCCATCTGGACCCTGTGCTTTATGGGAGTCAAGATTTTGTAAAAGAAGTCTGACACCATTTCCCTCTATTAGGCCACTTATTGTTAATTTTATGTTTCAGATCAGGAAATTTGCTGTATGGCAAGGTGGAAGGGAGGTTCATTATTCATTATTTATACCATGTATTTTCAAACTTTAAAAGACAATAATTGTGTCACACATAAAACATATAAAATTGTACAATGTACATTCATAGACCTATATTAATGAAAGTTATGTTCGCTTTAATACAGGGTCTTTCGACTTCTTACAAGAGGTGCAGATGGGATATGATTTTCCTACGGTGTGCAAGTTGTTGGTACAACTACAGTAGTAGCAGACTTGATCATTACATCCTGATGAGTAGTACAATTTCTCCATAGGGTCATAGCATCTTAAATCTCGTACATGTACATTTGAAAGTTTACCAGTCAAGTGAAGGTCTGCTAACAAGGCACCACAAGTGTAAGACAATCCAGTTCTGAACTGTTTTTCCACTTGCATCCTTTGGCTGCAAGGAATGAAAGAAGGTCGTTTCTATGTTTTTCTTTTCCATTTCGAGGATTGGGGTTAACATCTGGTAACTGTTTACTGCAGAGTTCAGCTTGTGCTGCCATCATGATTTGAAACGCATTTCTGCACTGACCATTCGACTGAATCACCGTTGTCGTCACTGTTGTCACACCAGATTCACTAGCAGATCGATCGCGCATGCATGTAGTACTTGATAAATTGGCCAAAGGTAGGAGTAACCTCAGTAATTTGTAGATCAGGATCCACCAAATCTAACAGGTCCTTTCTTTTACCAATAAAAACTTCTGCAATGCTTCCTACTGTTCCATCATGCCGTGGCGCCATTTTCTTGGAAATAACTTCAGTGAAAAAGGAACGAAAAGTAGCAGGAGGATGAATTTTGGCAAATTGTCAAGGCAACAAAGTACTGTTTGTCGACTTGCAGAACACAATAACATTTACGATATTCGAAGCCATGCATACTAGGTAACTGAATAACTCGCACGAAAACATTACAAAAAATTTTAAGTACAAAAAATAATGAAAATTAGACATGACATCACAATAATGACTAAATTTGGGCGGTGCAGCAAAGCAATGCGGGAGGGGGGTCTGAAACATAAAATTAACAATAAGTGGCCTTAGAAGGGGAGTAATATCACAATACTAGGCCAACATAATAAGATTCCTTGTTTCCCGTCACCTTGAAACCAATCAACTAGTGAGGGCGGGCGGTTATTATTATTAATAACTAAAATTTTATTATTTTGTACTTTTAATTAACAACTACTGTCAAACCTTAGAAAATGATACTTACAAAAAACTGCAGTAAAACACAAGTTAGTGTATCTACAATACAATACAATACACTGAAAAGTAATAATTTACAGCCAGTTTCAAATACATCTCTATCACCCTTTTCATATGGCCACTCAAAAGTGGGTTCAACCCGGGTTGAGTAACCCACATTCAACCCAGGTTCAACCCAGTTTCTGTTCACAAGCAATCATCACATGATGGTATTCATTGAGTGATAATTGTCTTCTATGCATTTTATGTATTCACCACAACTCGCTTTTGAAGCCATAAACTGAGTTAAACCTGAGTTCAACCCTACTCCTTTGTAGGGTTGAACTCGGTTATGACTTCTGGGTTCAACCTGGTTATAGTGGTCATATGAACACGTTAACCTGGGTTGAATGTGGGTTCAACCTGGTTTAAAGTGACCATATGAAAGGGGTATTACATCTCCAGAACGTCTATCTTGTTCCCTACAAACGTTTTTAGTAACCTCACTCTCTTTAATTCCTCTGTTACTTCAATATGGTATTGTCCAGCCTTTATACAAGAAAAGAACCGAGGGGAAAAGAATGTCACGTTTTCTTCGTGGAAATCCACAATAGTCCACAGAACTATCACCCTTTCTAATACAATTGTAACTTGCACACTTATGTACATTTGTACAGTTTCTTGTGTAAACAATAATAGTCTTACTAAACAACATAGCCATGTGGCAAAGAATATTCTCGAATATATAGCAGAAATCACCGTAAGAACACGGAAATATTTCGTATTTCTAAATACTAATTACAATAATAATTACCAATGCGGAAAGTAAAGTGGTATGCGAGCGGGTGACGGGAAACAAGGAATTAATAAATGCTGGCCCTATTGTTTAACAAGGAATCTCATTTAACAACGCTCACGTGATTAATTTGCATCACGTGGCATTCATATCACGTGACTTACGAAGTTACGTAAAGTCTTCCCAGGAGTAAGATTGATTGATTGATTGATTGATTGATTGATTGATTGATTGATTGATTATAACTTTACAGTACTGCATATAAGGGATGTACAATTAATAAAGTCTTTAGGATACAGTACTGATGGTCTGCTAGCTCAAGGCTACCGGCCATTAAAAATCTAAAATTTCTAAAATTTATACTTACCGTACTACATTACTTATAAAAATTACATTACTTATAAGTAATGTAGTACGGTAAGGGTTCTCAAAAGGATTTTCTACCTTCTACCAGCTTTTTACGTGAGTGTAAAATCTTCCCATGAGTGACCCAAGGCTATATACACTACCAGAGAAGTATGCCATGAAACGTCTATGATTTTCCCATGAAATGTTAAATCTCCCCTATGAAATGTACCATGAAAGTTGATTCATGTTATACCATTGGTTGCTTCATGGGCCATGAAATGCATCTATTCATCAGATTATCATGGTAATTTCATGGTGTTGAAGAGATTTCATGGGTGCAGTACCCATAAAACATTAAAATTCATGGGATAAACCATAGATATTTTCATGGGTATTTCATGTTTATTTTCATGGAAATTTCATGCATTGTATCTGGTAGTGTATAGTGATGTTATTCCTTCCCATGAGTGATCCATGGGACTGCTTTCGTTAAATCTTCCCATGGGAGCCCCATGGGATTAAGTACCTTTTTACGTTAAGATGGGTACGACCAATGTAAGCTTATACCTGGTACTGGCTGGTAGGTGGATAAAGCACATCGGAGAAACAAAACTCAATAGTGCACACTGGCAGAAAAGTTTTGCGAGGTTCATCGTGTCTACGGATACCTAGACAGCGAAATTTAATCTGAATAACTAGCTACTTAAACGCATACACCAAAAACGTGCATGCAGCCATAGATATAATCTATGATGCAGCTAAGTCCGGATTTTCTATAAATATTAGCAGAAGTCTACAATCTTCTCGATGTATATTAACGATTCACAAGGGTTTGTTCGAATATAGCTACTCATCTTAACTTTGTAGCTAATAGAGATAGCCAGGGAAAGAGTACAGTTATACTGCTACTGCTGATACTTATTTGGAAGTGAAATCATTTCGTGGAGGGATTTTTATGATCCGACCAGGTGTAGAAAGAGGGGTAAGCTGATTTTAACCAAAAGCAGCCGATTATTTATGCGTGCATGGCTACGCTTGTAGCAAATTATGTATACGAGTAACTGCAACTATAAGTTATAAATGAATGCATGAAAAGATATAAAATCAGTCTTATAACAGCGTAGTCTTTCCAGATATCCAGGTTTATAACTTATCATGTCTCTAATAGAAACCTTGCCAAATGATTGTACACTAACCAGCTACTATACGCTAAGGCCTGCAAAGTGAATTTGCTACATGAACCAACTACCACAAATGTTAGGCTAAGTCAGGGTCCATAACGGGAAATTTCGGCCTCCAATACCAAACCACCCGCAAATGTTAGACTAGGTACCAGAGGCGTAGCTAAGGGGGGGCAAGGGGGGCATTTGCCCCCCATCACTAAATGATTTTTTTTTAAACCTTCGTCACAAGTTTACCAGTATTAAACTGACACGTAAATGACTGTAAATTATGTACACTACTACGCGGTATCACCAGGGGCTGCTAGTGAATGCGCACACACAACATTCAACTCGCTCGCGAATCCATCGAACGAAAATATTAGACACATACTTCTATATTTAGCCTAGATTACTCGCGTGATAGAACATTTTTGAATCTAAAAAGAGTGACCCGCTTCTCCACGGCAGGAGTCACAACTCACAAGTGACAAAGGAGACCAGATGACGCTATGAACCTACTGTCTACGAGGTGATAATTTAGTGTTAGCTAAATAAATGTACCAAGTTTATTTTATCGAGTCGATCACACTGGACCTTTGTACGTACGGCAGTGCAGTCTGTTTTTACTTAGTCAGTCAGGTGGATCAGTCAAGCTTACAAGTTCTGCTAGCAAGACAGGTGAGATTTCGTGCAATACATGGCATTTGAATTTCACTGAGTGAAGTGAGTGAATACGTCATCCTGTCAGCAGTGTGCTAGGACTGCAGCACAGACTGTGGCTAACGTAAAGTAACCTGTATTTGCACTAAAGTATTAGCTCTACCAGACTGTGGATGAATTTGTTGGAGTACAGTTGTGGCACGTGCGATGATGCTAGACAAATATAGCTACCTCGATTGGAAGCAGTCTGTACTGAAATGGTTACGTAGCTAGTTATTTCAGCTGTAATAATACAACACCGTATGTTGGCTAGCCCACCATTGGGTCATTAGCCTTTTTTGCAATTATGAATGATTTTGAGTGTTTCGCGGGGGCATGCCTGCCCTCCATCACCTTCTGGCTAGCTACGCCCCTGCTAGGTACCACTTAGAAAATGCCAGACTAGCACTACATTTTAATGTCTTGTAGTGCAATCGACTAATAGCTATGTGACCCCCTGATCGATGACCCGACATAGCTAATTCTGTTTTAGCCTATACCATTGAAAATTTGAGTAAAACGCTAGGTAAATAATTTTACGAAACGTTTTGATCGCTTCAGTAAACAGTGAAGGAGACTCAAATCGAATAATTTAGCTAACAGCTTATAGGCGTTCTAAGGCGTGGTAAGACAAAAACCGGAAAAGGTTCCTACGGCTTCAAGTTCACGATAGTTTACGAGAAAAGTAAAGGAAAGTATCGAGCGTTCTATAATAATAATATATTGCTTTACAGAATGGTGGTACAACTACACATACGGTAAACTTTGGCTAGCAAGGGAGATACAATTCTGAGGGTCTACCAGGGGCGTAGCTAGCCAGAAGGTGATGGAGGGGCAGGCATGCCCC